>NC_092695.1:12557691-12633510 GCF_964275005.1 Diadema setosum
GCGTTGTATGTTTACAATAACACCACATGACATTTGGCTTTGCTCCTGTTTACGCTGCGTTTATGAAATCAGCACGATGGGTTCTTTCCCGTTGAAGTACTTTTAATGTCAAACAATGACCTATATATATGACCCATACATTACAAATTGTAATTTGTTTTCAGACATTTTAATGATGGCTATTATTTCTTTCCCATCATTAACAGTGAACTCTTCATATTGTTTAAGCGCTGAAATAGACTCACCCTTCATACAATGTACAATAAACGCAATATTATTATAATTCACTGACTTGCGTTTTGCAGTCTGTATATGATACTCAAGAGTGTAATACCTCTGAGTCAACTCTTGATAAATTCAGCCATGTTAATTGACGCCTCACGCAGCGTCAGGAGATTGATTTTTTTTTTGCTACATTTCTTTATGGTTAATGCCGGCATACATTAATTTTGGTACAATGGCAAATTATTGCTTTAAACAACAGTGTATAGAGCATGTTTTGAAAGGCTTCGCTGAACAAGATAGCAAGACGGTCATATTATCATGCTGCTAGGGAAAATAGTCACATTCTATGTATCCATTTCTCTGTGAGGCTTGTTGCTAGCATACTCCTATGCACATCGGAAATGTATGCCGACAACCGTATACAAACCCCAGCAAAACTAAATCGACGATTTTGAATTGATGACTTTGAACTGGCAATCAGCTACTGAGCAAACCTACCCCATCAACAATTAACCATTCCTATACGCGATTTCCGCTGCAGATAGTCTATATAGCAAAGAGAGAATGACAGGAAAGACCTTCACGAGGCATATCCAGGAGCGGATCCAGGAATTCGGTAAAGGGGAGGCCCCTTTAGAAAATTAAAGGGGGCGCACGCACCCCTCCCCCATTTTCCTTATATTTCTTTTGTTTTAAATAATGATAAAAGGGGTCGCGCGCCCGGTGCGTCCCTTCTGAATCCCCCACTGACATCTTCATATAAATATCGTGAGTAGTATACTTTGATTTCATAAACGTTTGATGAGAAAAACCAAAAGTTCGTCAACCATAATAATTGAGTAGCGTTATCTTATCCTCTCAGTGATCCTGTATGGAGATTTAAATCATAGTACTGATTGTTTTTTCTTTCGTCCAGCTATAGGAGTTGACCAGGCTTGTCATGTAGCTCGACTTGCAACCTGTGTAAGAAACATGAATCTTTTTGGAATGTACTTTTACACTGCCAAGCGTGTATTACATTATCTAGGCTCAATGCAAGCAGGGAGGTGAGACAAAACTTGTCATCTAGCAGGAAACTCGAAGATCTATACATAAAGTATTGTCTTTCCCCTTCCCGCCCCTCCCCCTCTCTCACTAGCAGTGTATCTCATATCCACCATCTGTATAAAATAATCTATATTTCCATCTCTTCTCTCCATTACGCCCTTGAGATATGGACAGACAGTGTTCCTTATACGGCTGTGTGTCTTTACAATTTACATAGGATAGTCAAATCCAAGGTCATGAAATGGAAACTTACACACGCGTTGTAAAACTAATGCTTTTTTAATGCTTGAAAATGCTGGTCATACTTTGTATAGAACAGAGCAAACGACTAAAGAAAGCATCAACGGATATCAAGTGCACTGATGGTTAAAATGGAGTGCCTCAAATTCATAATCACTGCACCGCGTACAATATAAAGCCATCCTCTGAATGAATGAAATACACAGTTTAACACTACTATTTGAAGATATCATCATAAATGAAAAGTGTATATTACATTTAGAGTTTAGACCAAAAGGAATCGATGTGCAACATATTATTTGCCTTATGAAATCATGCCGACCAAAACAACAAAACAACAATAACAAGTCGATAATGAAAACTCACTAACGATATTTCTGAAATAAATCTGTTAAGTCTGGTTATAAATTTCATTCTATGATGAACGTAGCTTAAATCTCATATAAAGGGAGGGAAGTGATGTTTACGCGTGCATGAAATTCAATCTATGGGACCTTGTGAATAATCGGCTTGATCTCTTCTGCAAACACGAAATGCTGGCGACAATACAGACTATAGACCACAGGCTGTGATCAGGCGGGCATGTAAATGGCGATATTATTTTGATGAGGCGATCATGCTGAAAATCTTTAAAGCTATTCCTCCGATCATTCAGATCGCGACCAGAAAGCTGGTGTATGTGTTGTTAGGTGAACCAATTAAAGGAAAGTATTTTTCTTCCCTCAATTTGATGATCACTGATCAATGTTGGATTAAGATCTCGTGGCTGTGTGTGTGTGTGTGTGAATGAATGTCTCATATCCCATTAGGCCTGCAATCCGTGCAGGTATAAACATATTTCTACTAAAATGATATTGACTTAAAAGTCGCATATAAACATGATATATCATAAGCCACATAAATACACGCACACATACATACACACACACACACACACACACACACACACACACACACACACACACACACACACACACACGTCTATGCGCGTACATGCAAGAAGGTACCTCCTTGGTACACGATACTGTAGAAGTTGCAGGCGTGGTGAGTTATGCATTGAGAGAATCAGGACTTCACACAGCCTGCGTAATGAATATCCATGAGATAATCTCTCGCTTGCCTAAAAAAAAAAAAAAAAAAAAAAAAAGGGGAAAGAAAGAAAAGGCGTTTTCTCCTGAACAGTAGATTTTCTATGCGGCTGGAATCACGTGTAAGCCTACTGCATGAATAGATGATCCTGCACACCGGAACATTATAGCAACAAGCAACACAACATGCTGTATTAGACATGAATCTTTGAGAGAAAGGAAAAAAGTTCGAATCTTGCCACTGTGCTGAATACATAAATTTAGCAAAGGGGGGGGGGGGGTGGTTGAGATATGATGATACTAAACCTCTTAACGCTTCGTTTTACGACTCCATTGTTCAGCAGTAAATTCGGTATCAAGGAAACAGGTACGGCCCTACCCTCGATCTAGCTGTCTCCATCATAATGGAAGAACGATGCTATTGAAAGAGGTGCAAGGCGAGCGACTTTGTACAGATTGTTTTGAATGTATCATAATAGCTGTGGAGGCGAGAGAGAGAGAGAGAGGGGGGGGGGGCTCATTGTTGATGCATGTGAAACATATACGTGCATGTATATGGTCGTGTTTAACTGTTGTGTTAACTTCACAACAAGAATTTGGCAGGATGCCATGGCCAAGATTTGTTGGTAGTCAAGTGGAAGTAAAAAGGATAGTAGTCATTCATGATCGCTAAATAAATAAGTCTTTTTCTTCTTCTTGTATTGTGCAGAACCTCGGAGAGGTAGTTCTATATACATCGTAAGATGAAGTATATACGATATGAGATATAGGGCCTACGGATCTTAACAAACCTGATCATGCATCTAATGATAATGTCTCATCTTCGTTTTATATGTTAATTGATAGTAAATGCCTGTCTTTAACACAGGGTTATTTGATATCCAGGCTGTGAGGTTATTCTGAATACATACAGTGTTGTAGGCCTACCTAGTCTCTGTGTACAAGACAGATCGATTTAGCGGAAATCATTATCTTACATTCTCTGGTCATCTTGCAAATATTGTCGGCCCTTTTCTGTACAACTAGCAGCAGTGTACGACCAAATAATGCATGTGGTAACCAAAACTTACCATTTTTTTGCGATGCTATCACCGGAAGTAGCGTATGGTAAGGCCCAGAATGCGAGGGTACACACTTTGGCGTCAAGGGTTGGTATAGCACTATCTAAACACCTCTTCGTATGTCCTGTTGAATGGCGTACGAACACCAATAACATCCGATCACCTCCTTTCTCGTGACTGAACGCACCCTGCTGATGTACGGAATGCTGGCTGTACGTTGTGCCAGCTTTTATCAACTTGCCGTGGCAGCTATAGATACATTACGTGCGTCCCGTGAATAAGTGCGCATTCTTCGCACAAGCGTTCTTGCGTAACGCTCCGCCACGATCAGATGCCACACCCGAACATTGATTGAGTACGCTGATAGCGTCTTGGTCAGTACATCAATGAGAATTCTATTCATCACTCAAAGTATTACCTTCTCTTCACCATACAGCGAAAGGGCCTTGAAAAAAGGCTACACTCAAAGGTGATTAAAGGGACTTTGCAGTACTGGTTGAGGTGGGGATTCAGGTTTATAACATTCCTAAGTGAAATGAGAAACCTCTTATGAAATATGAAAGAGCATGTAATTTTAAAAAGGATTTAACGTTTATTTGATGAAAATTGGTTTTCAAATGGCTGAGATAGCCAAAAAAGTGATAATAATAAAAGGCGACAGGCCACGCCTTTTATTAGGATCTCTTTGTTTCACCTTGTTTTTGGATATCTCAGCCATTTCAAAACCGATTTTCATCAAATAAACTTTTGATACCCCTTAGAATTACACGCTCTTTGACATCTCATAGAATGAATATCTCGCAAAACGTTAAAAGCTAAATCCTCACCTGAACCAGAACTTTACACACCCCTTTTGCTCCTCCTTCCCAACATCTTGCTGTTTGAAGGTAGACTTGATCTCTCTGTTTCTTTCTTTTAATCCTAGCTGTCCTCTTTAAAGGAGACATCCCTTGGATCAATTTCGTTCTTTATTCACATACCACGTATATTCGCAAATCATAAAGGATAATGGTAAGAAGCACGTTTTGTCCGAGGTTTGTTTTAGGCCTGTCTGCACATCATGCCCAAATTGAGTCAATGAATCATGCAATAATTCATTGTCAAAATCGAGTACTTATTTTGCGATGTATACTAGCGTAATGTGCCAAAGAAGACAATAAAATTGCATTAATCATTGACATGACATCATTTATATCTCGACAAGGGCAGAGTCTGAAACCTGCGAAAGACCTATTTCTCTCTCTCTCTCCCTCTCTCTCTCTCTCTCTCCCTCCCCCATTATTGGTAAAACTGAGCAGTGGAATAATGAGTGTACTATTAAGGGGAAAAGCACAACAACAGCAACAAAAACACTAGAATTCCATGAAGTAGGCCTTCTCAGCACAACATCACGCAATAATAATGATAATGATGATAATAATAAAACAGTCCGAGGCAGATGAAGGGGCGGGGGGGGGGGGAGATAATATGATCCATCAAAAAAAGAGTGGGCAGATGAGGCACAAACGGGTGGGTTTTTTTATATATATTTTAAAAGAAATATAAATAAGGATAAAACAATTTGAACCTTTTCTCAAGCGAAGAGTAACTTTTACTTTGTGATTAAAAAAAAAAGAAGTTATTCACAATCCTTGACGAACTAACTTTTTCCTTCCCTTCATTCATCCCTATATTAATAAAGAAGACACAACGTTAAGAAATGAAAATAAAGTTATTGTTTTCAGAAATTCGGTTTTGTCTTTATTTTCAGAGTGCCCTGATTGAAATTTTTCACCCATTTCATTTTGTTTGCAGAGTATAAAAGATGAAATCAATGTCAAAAGTGCAGAGTGTGCAGACCCACGAGGGTGTGCTGTCACAGTGCCGACCGGGCACTGTGACAGCACACCATCTGGGGTCTGTACACTCTCCACCGGCACTAATTTCATTTTGTATCACTGGAATATACAAAATGAAATGGAAAATAAAATTCAATTATTCAGGCTCGTAATTTCGGGAGTGTTGTGAAAGTGTGAAATGTGACATCCATTTCACTTTGTATACATCACAGTATACAAAATGATTTCAAAATAAAGTTTGTATTGGTGTGACGGCGAGGCGTGTCCCATATCGCCTTGTATGCAGAGTATACAAAACGATATGGAAAAATATCCAGTTATTAAAAGACACAAAACACTCAACCAGACAAGACACAGTATCATGTGCCACACTCAGGGGGTGGGGTTTAAACAAGAGTACACTCTTGTTTAAACCCCATCAACTGGGTGTGGCACATTATTGATACTGAGTCTTGTCTGGTCGAGTGTTTGTGTCTTCTAACAACTGAACTGAGCAAGAGTGTGCCACACCCAGGGGGTGGGGTGCAGAGCAAGCGTGTGCCACACCCAGGGAGCAAGAGTGTGCCATTTTGGAGGGGGGGGGGGCACTTGCCCTTGCACTGTCTTGCGAAGGACTATGATCATAACTTGTGAAAACTGTTCATTTTACTATGAGCACGGGCAGAGCGCGCGAGCCACTTTCACTTTGACATTCGTCTGAAAATTATTGTATTCATTAGAAACTTAAACGTGATCGCATTGTTCGAGCAATAAAAATTATTCTTATATGACTAGAAAGCATAAAAGAAAGAGAAAATGTAAGGTTTACTAAAGGTGTGTTTCAGGGGGTACACTCGAGGACGCCCCGGCTACCATCTATTCAGTAGATTTACTCATAAGTAAATATTAGTGTATGGATATTTATAATGTATATTAATACTGCATTATGATTTTCGCCCCGTTAAATTTGCATTTTCAGTTATGAAATTGACAACTTTTAGATAAGAAAAATGCCTTTATTGTTCGTTTTGGTCTTTGAATAATTGATTAATCATTTGTTACAGTGGGCACTTTCGTGCTTCCGGCGCCCTTGCATGTAAGTATGCTTAAAATAGCAAGCTGGCAACCCTACAAATTAAAAATCTCCCTATATACTGTGGGAGGGGGGATGCCCCCCACACCGCCCCCACACCACCCCCTCTCTCGCTTCTCTCCCTCGCAACACCCGGTTCAGCCCCTGAAACCCCCTCATTTACAATTGGTCTCCATGTATCTTGGCCAAACGGCAATGAAAGTGTACTCGCTGGGAAAGAAAAGCATAATAAAAATGCCTTTTGATCTTCGTCAGGCATAAACAGTATGGAGGGATTGCAGTATTTGGAGGACTGAAAAGGAATATATTTTTGGGGAAAACAGTATTTTCCGTTTTCCTGCGATATGTGAAGTAGGCTATGTGTAATCGAAAAATTGGAAAAAAAAAATAGAGCATGTAAGCAAGCACGCCGGAACACTTGTGGTTTGGGGGGGGGGGGCAAAATCTCGACGGGGGCACATTATGTGACGGTGTGAGATCCTCGGCCAGGGAGCGAAGCGATCGAGCGGGGGTAGGGTAAAAGGGACTTTTTGTAACGACATAGTACAAAATTCGCGTTTACGGATCATTTAAAAACAAATTTCTAGGAGATTTAACATAGTGGAAAAAACTGCCCTTGCATGTAAGTATGCTTAAAATCGCAAGCTGGCAACCCTAAAAATGAAAAATCCCCCCCCCCCCTCGCTCGCTTCGCTCCCTCGCAATACCCAGCTCATCAGCCCCTAACCCCCCCCCCCCCTCCCCGCTTGGAAGAAAGCTAGATCCGCCCTGTTATCATAATCATTATATCCATTATTTTTATGAGCCGGATGTTGTTTGTGGAACATTGGTGTAACATTGGTTTTTTGGTGTACATTAATCCATGAGTGCTTTTGTGGGGGTGTATTTTCATAAGTTCGTGAGCTAGAGTTGAAGTGTACAAGTTTCACTACAAAATTGCTGTTGTAAAGTCTTTTTGTTTAATCCATGTTTCGAAAATCGAGGAGAAGGAGGTGCGTCTCATTTGTTAACGCCCAGTATGTGTGATTGTGACGTGCTTCTATCATACATGACTTATAGTCTAATTAGCCAGCGTATTGTTATCATTATAATGCATAAATGTGTTTAATGAGAAAAAAAAATGATGACAAAACTGTGCAAATGTAGGCACATTATTTCTTAAAGCTTCTGGTCTTAAGAGACTACCTTTGTGCTAAAACTGAAACTATTTGATAAATGTTACAATCTATATAAGTTTTTTTCCACTGAAAAGAGACAATCATCCAAGTAGATAAATTGTAATCATAAGCACCAACGTTCGCTCCTCTGAGATCCACTCTATATAGCCATAATGTATAAATGCCGTGAACATTGGACAGATAAAATTGAGGGCAGTAGACAAGTTGCAGTAGATGTTTGCTCATTTATGCATGTAGCAAATAGTCGGGGAAAAGCCTCGGGATGCGTTTTTTTTTTTTTTTTAAAGACGGCACAGATTGGGGCATGGCGCGTGTTAAACCTATGGGAAAAACGTTGGGTTAGGGTTTATGGTTAGGGTTAGGGTTAGGGTTGGGGTCAGGGTTAGGGTTAGGGTTAGGGTTAGGGTTTGATGGTTAGGGTTAGGATTATAGGATTAGGTTTAGGGATAGGGTCCCCAATCTGTGCCGTCTAAAAAAAAAAAACACGCCCCCGGGATCAACACCTACTTAATCTCTTTAAAGACTGAAAGAAGTCTGTCTCGGGGAGGACATGGGTTCATACAAAGTTTTATAGTGACAGGTCTTTTTCAGTTGCTGCCCCAAGAATGTGGAACTCATTACCACAACATATCTGTCATTGTCTGTAAGTCGTCTTCATTGGTTTCATTCAAATCTTTTTTAAAGACTTATGTATTTGTGAACTGATTTTTTTTCTTCGTTCATGTGTGTTTTTTGAAAGTGATTTGTTAATTACATGTATGTTTTGTGCATAACATTGTAAAGCGCTTAGGGAACATTCACTTGTCTTTATTATCTTTATTATCGTCACTATTATTATTATTATTATCATTGTTATTATTATTATTATCATCATCATCATTGATATAATTATGGGCAGGTTTAAAACCCCAAAAGGAGTATATAGCCGATAACTTGCGATTCGGTCAAATTGAAGACGAGTGGTATGAAATTTGACTTGCACCCACTCAAAGTTTGAAGGAATGAGTTGTTTTTTTTTTCTTTTTTAACTACAGTCCAGTCAGTCGAATGTTCCTGCTGTCAATTTTCTTGTCATATTTGTCATTAATTGTTCAGATTATAACAGGTTTATTTGTGGCAGACATTTAATTTGCATATATTTGCGGCATATTAAAGTGATTTTGGACTTACGTCGGCGACGTTGTGTCTGGATTGAGTACTTTGTTGCAATATGAATAAAACCACAAAATAGGGGAAACAAACAAAAGGATGTCAAACCAGATTATAACTTTCATGCTATATAGGAAATGATGTCAATCCACACATTTGTTCGTTTTATTTCCACTTTTTTGTTACATTTTATGAGTATAAAGGGGACCTGTTTGAAATTTAAGACGCAATCAACGTCCAATAATGTCTGGGTTTAAGCACTGACGTACTTTGGACGTGTCATAGCAAATATTTTTTATCCTACAAAATGAAGAACTGACATTATGACATCATGGATGATCGTTACTCCGGAAGCAATGAATCCATCTCTAATCAGTTTCGGGTTCTGTCTGTTTCTCGGTTTTAGTCAAGCACTGTCGGGGTAAAAATGACTTTCTTTGAATATTATCTATTGTGTATGGAAGAAAACAACGGAGTACTCCCACAAGTACCTATTGCTAGTTTGTGTGTGTGTGTGTGTGTGTGTGTGTGTGTGTGTGTGCGTGTGTGTGTGTGTGTGTGTGTGTGTATGTATGATTAGATGATTAACATGTTGAATGCGAGAATTACAGCCCTATTTTGTCAATACGAGCGTAAGTACCCAATTAGATTCTCAATCAATGCTTATCTCCTTATGTTCTTTTATTCTTCTCCACACGTGCTGTAAACAATACGAAAAAGAACACTAAAATCAAGCAAAAGAAGAGTTAATTTTTAAATATTGAAGTTGATGAGTCTGATACAAAACATCTTTGCTAGACTTAGCACGTGTTTCCTCGCGTTGGTTGCTTTATGATATACTAGTACACAGAGTGCGATTGGCCTTCTGACAGGCGCGTGACCAGTAAACTTCTTTTCGAGTTTGCTAGGCACTGGCGTCTATAAAATCACGAGAGAGAGAGAGAGAGAGGGGGGGGGGGATTTTGCATGTCGGGGTAAAACAGCCGAGCATTCACGTAAGATTGAAGGAAGAGACTATAAATGCTTGCCGAGGGAGCAGTTGTTGACATTCGGCGTTTCATGCATCCCGCCACCATTCTCCACGGTGACGTTCTGTGGACGGACGCATGTTATCACTGGTCGCACCCTCGTCAAGAAACTCGTTCGGTAACTTGAAGAGCTCCGTTAATTCTCCATGAAGATTCGACCAAGGACGACACTGTCGTCATATTATTTTCGTTAGCTTTGCCTTGCTAATCATTTCAAATCTTATAACCTGTTGTGCATGAAGATATCTGTGTCTCCGTCAGCGAAACAAGCGGGAAATAATGAATGTCTTGGACGAATCGTCTTCTCTTATTCAAAGCTGCTTTTTGGATGGTTTACCCATTCTGAATCTGACGAATGACGTGGAAAAGGCCAACGAGTACGTTAAAGATGACGTAGAAATTATAAGCAAATCATTTATAATGCCCTTCATTGCTGTTTCGGGCATTTTAGGAAACAGTGCTTTCCTTCTGGTTGTTTTGCGCGTAGAGGAAATGCGAACGATTACGAATTTTTACCTAAGTCATTTGGCTGCCGCTGATGTGATGTTTATCGTCATTGGTCTCGGGGAGAAAATATTTCGTCATCATTATTCACCAGTGGCGAATGACTACACGGTTTTGGGCATCGGATGCGTTATAACCATTCTCCTCGTAGACGCGAGCCATTTTGCCTCCATTTTATTTGTGACTACTGTGTCTTTGGAAAAGTATTACGCTATTTGTAAACCACTGAAACATCGGCTTTTATCCGGGAGATCTCTCATGATGAAGGTAGCGATACTGAATTGGCTCTTGGCCTTTGTGTTTTCGTCCATTCTTATCTTGAAGCACTCAAGAATGTCTTACATGTGCGTAATCTGGCCTTCGGATGAAAATTTCATCGGATTTCCAAACTTGCTTGGAAGCTGTGCAGCACCGAACGATTCTTATTACGTCATCTTCAGTGGAATCGACACAATACCTTTCTTCCTTTCCATGGCAGTAAACATGTTTCTCTACTTCAAAATCATACGTAGTCTTAACCAGAGAATACACGTGGATCTGTTTCGCAACGGCAAGCAAGCGCGCATCGTGCGGTCTCGTAACGCGGTTGCGCGCATGCTCGTGATAAATGGAATGTCCTTCTTTATTTGCATCGCGCCCTACCAGGCCATGTCCCTAATGACACTGATTTCTCAAAATACTGCCAAATTACCCGAACAGGTAGCGATTGGTATTGTGATCATACAGTACATCAATTCTGTCATTAACCCTTTCGTGTACAGCATCAGCAACTCCAATTACAGGCGGGCGTTTAAGCGAGTGTTTTGTATCCACAAACAGGTCCACGCTCAGCAAATAGAAACAAGGCGCCAAGTTAGCGTCGTGCAGTGACGTTTCATACCTTGAAACAGGACACGTTTTTGATTGAGGTGTAGAAACTTTCCACTACACATTGAAGTCTTTACATTGAGAATACCGGTTTCGCATTGAGAAAATAACCTGAAAGTCATGGCGGACCACGTATCTACGCAATGAAATCATTTGAATGCATAAAAATGCTGACTATTAAAAGAGGAGAAGACTTTTTTAATATTCACAAAGATAAAAAGCAGGTCAAAAAGTAGGGATAAGAAATTTTGACGTAGCATCGACAGCGGGAGACCAAGAAGTCATGTCGCTTTGAAGCAAGCAAGTTTGCGAAAGAAATTATTAAGTGTATTTTGCGGGTTCGTTCTGGTGGATCGCCGTTAATTTCCTTCTTCAATTAACGTCTTTCGGATTGGATGCAGATATTGGTGTAATAATCAATGATCATTGACGACTGTACACGTTGAATGAGTCTAAATGGTTTATAAGTAAAGCTTAGTTATTGCGATGTTTACCGCTGATTGATATACGTATTAAGTAATGTTATTAAGAGCGTGTAAAATGAATTATGAATTTATTTTTTATTTACTTTCCATCAATTAATATTTTTGTGAAACATTTCCAATGCTATTATCTCAATTTGAATAGTTCTCTACAGACAACATTATAAGATTTACATTATATCTTAGTACTAGGTGTTGCAAAAAAAAAACATTTCCCACTTTTGATCCTTTAATAGTTCAAAAACTATACATCAGATAACACTGTCATTATTATGAGTAATGGCTGAATAGTGTACAATTTAGTTGGTGGTGATTTGAATATGAGAGCATGAATCAGTTTTGTTAAATTCATGATTAAGTTTGAAGTTAAGTTTCAGATTTTGGTCAAATTTGAACCCTCTGTACAAAATTGAACTTTCCACAAGAACCAATGATGTGTATGTGAGTGTGTGCTTACAATGACCCTGAACAATAGACATGAATACCAGGAATACCACCTTTTCAGAGCTCTGCTGACTACACTTCTGGACTCTTACTCCAAGGCACATGAATGCTTTATTAATAATTCATGAGGGATTGCCGTGGGCACTCCTAGTCTAAATTCATAGTAAAGGGTAAAATGCATGCACACGAAAAAAAAGGGAAAAAAAAGAAAGAAAGATAAGTACATTTTTCATGTGCTTGCATACACTACATTTCAGGATGAATAAAGCCTAGCTGTGACAGTGGAATTTCTCATGAATATGTGATATAGAGCAGCATTCCAATCCTGGCCATTGTTCAAGACCATTGTCAAGGTGTTAACCACGCACTGCCATCCGAACCAATCATGATCCCTGTGCAAGATTAAAGATTTGTACAGAGAGTTGAAAACAGACCAGAATCTGAAACCTAACATCAAAATAAATCTTGAATCTAATGAAACTGATTTATGCTATCAAAATTAGTTATATGTTTATCCTCAATCAATGCTACTATGTTTGGGCTGGCATGCTTCCAAGCAACGACAATCCAAACTGCTTTTACCAGTCGAGACCAGCATGGTAATAGGCCTATTTCCTTTCCTAATTGTCCTGCGTCATTCTTCTGTGTAATGCATGTGTATTTTATTTGAACGTACTGGTGTGCTGTATATGTTTATTTGTCAAATGATATCAATAATGATAAAAAAAGCAACGACAAACCATTTGGGAAGCTACTTCCAGGTCACCATGGATACATCTTCTGAGGAAGCATGCTTAGGACTTAAAAACGATGACGAGTGACTCAGGCTGGACGTTACTATAGGCGTGTTCACATCAGCCCGATAAAAATCCAAGCTCGAGATATTTTTCGCGATCGCAATTATTTTAGCGCGCTATTTCATTTCCTATTCACATCAGCCCGAACATTATCAAATAGCGCGCTAGTTCGCATTGATTGTCCTGCTATTTCGGAAATTTCCCGAGTTGGACTCGAAAAATTTTCTCGATCAGTTAGCACACTAATTTGTATTCACATTATCAAATAGCGCGCTATTTCGTGATCGGGTCAATTTCCCAAGTCAGAAAAAATAGCGCGCTATATCGAAACATCGGGCTGATGTGTAAACGCCTAGTGTCGCTCTGTTAGCAGGAATGTTTAGCCGGTCTTAATGAAGCATTGTGTTGCTCGATAGCTTTCCAGAATATTAATTGTTGATTGTTCAAGCCGCGTTTATACAAGAATGTAATCATCTTGATAGTTATTGACCCAGAAGTAAGATTGATGCACTTCCTCGTGGACTGTATATACATTACTTTGATTAAATGGCGATCGCCGTTTGCAGTTTTAAATAACTGAATGTTAGATTGAATTCAGTGGAATTAAATTTTAGATTAAGAATAACAAATGTTTTACCTCCTCTCTCGGATTTCATCTGTGGAGGGGAGAAATTGTAAAAAAAAAAAAAAATTAAAAATGATAGTAACATCCGCATGATCACACTGCAAAACGTTACAGTTCTCAGAGATCGCTTAAACAATGTTTAAACATACCATTGATGGACACTTACAGATGATAGAAACATAGAGACGATTTACACAGTCAAATCATCAACAGTGGTATTAAGTATATTCACACGAGGATTGACAAGGGGATTAAAGACTTGGGGAAAGGATATTGTCTTCAACAATGTCTTGCATTGATCTAGAAAACTAACATATTTGACAGGTATGAAAATGTTGTCCCATTCATTTACTGGTCCATCAATAAACTTTAATCACGAAATCTTGTCTTTTTTTAATCGCTTCGGAAAGCGATAATCATTATATATCTCCACTTGAGCGAATAATATGTTCTTGATGGGTAATACAAATCAAAGCATTGGTTGATACATATTTTTACTTCATCATGAAAGAACGTACAGAAACAAAATTATCTTGAATTATAATCTCACTATATTTAACTGCATGGAAGTCAAATGAAGTTAAGCATAATGGCGTGGAATGATAACAGTGATTTCACTGTAAACAATATTGGAAGGTTTGTAATCTTATTTGCACCTTATGAAAGCCTGGTAGAAGTCTATTTTTGGTAATCTGAACGAGAGAGCATTATATAATAAGACTTGCATTATAGAATGCATATTTCTTTATGTCTTATTTGAAACTTATTCTTTATTGAAACCTAGCAGATTTACAAAGATGATGGACGTATTCGGAGATGGATATTATACCATCAAAAGATATCCCGATATTTTTCGTATCGTGGGAGGTGTGATTTGGTTTGGCACCACGTGTAAGGCAAACATTTATTTTTGTCCAGACAGCGTAGACGATGAGAGAAATCCAGTACCAGACACTCAAGTTTTC
This sequence comes from Diadema setosum, assembly GCF_964275005.1. Classification (NCBI taxonomy): domain Eukaryota; kingdom Metazoa; phylum Echinodermata; class Echinoidea; order Diadematoida; family Diadematidae; genus Diadema; species Diadema setosum. The sequence continues at coordinate 12,572,302 of NC_092695.1, forward strand.
CTTCATCAACTTGAGTTTACTTTCACACATCCTCTTGCTGATATTTGCTACATGTGCAACCCAAAATTTCCCTGTTAATATAGTGCTCCGTCTTGACAGTCAGATGCTCTTTGCAATAGAGCCAGTGTAAATGACATACTTAATAAACGCCATCAGGGAATAAGTTATGCATTGCACAAGAGGAAATATCTGCAGCATTATTGGTAGTGTAAGCTTTTTTTTTCAGAGCAGAGTTTTTCGGGAAACAAGTGCAGTCAATGATTCGAATTAACATTTTCCTAATATTCGTCTAACACACTCCGATAAATCTCCAAGATAAATCTAAACTTGTTTACTGCTTTGTCTGTAAATATAGATCTTGTATATTCTAGTATGCAATCATAATATCAGAATCTTATGGCCGGTCTATAGTGTCAAAATGAGCAACACCAATCTCCCTTATATATGAATAAAGCTTAATCATTATGTATCTATACCATTGTTGAGAAATATGACAAAAAAGTCTCTTTTCTCACTTCCACAAGCCAGTGTCAACGTTAATGTCAATCATTTTTTTATCACAGTATGAATGCGGACACTATAATAAAAAAAAATTAATCTTTGCTTCAATGTGCGTTTAAAACATTACGTGATAAAATCAAAGAGAGTTGCAATTCGACCATTTCCCACTAAAATCACGCTGACGCTGCTTTTTTTTTTTTTTTAAATATGTCATGTTGCCATGGCGACACATCAATTTTCAGGTGAGCAGTGTGGGCAAGCACACATCATTACTGAACGCTATAAAAGAGACAGCGACAATCCTGGTTGCTAAACCTTAACTTCAATCTATGTTTGGGCATTATATTACAAGAGAATCAAAAGAAAACCATTTCGTTACGGCTGGGTATTTTAACAAGGAATTTTGGAGAATACAAGTGATATATACTTAGCCAATATGATGATGAATTTGATACTTGCGACCGCCGGCAATATTTTATTCCCCTCTTTAGCTCTCTTTATATATCGTAGGCAGGGAACGAAGGTACCATATAATTGTGGAAATATACGTGGGTGCCTGCAAGGTATACACCTGTGTATCAAAACTTGCATGCACGGCCTGGACTGCAAACAAAGGAGTGGGAAGGTTTCGTGAAAGCTTTTTCTCTTCTTTCTTGAAGATATGAAATAGTGTCCGTATGCAAACAAGGTCATAACACATTATGCTAGGAGCATAATTCACAATTTCGTATATTTCGCCTTGATATAGGTAATTATATAAGATTATGTTCATCGACAAGATTACCTTGCTTAAAGGAATGGTACAGTTTCGGTTTAGATGGGGCTACAGGTTTCCAACGTTGTTTTTTTAACTGCCTTGTTCTTTATCGAGTTTGAATTTTCTGTTTCACAGATCGTTTATCATCGTTGTGGCATCACGTTTCATTTCGACGGTGTACTCGGAACATAGTAGTGAAAAACGAGACCTTCTTGTCAATCATATACCTATACACACTGTTCAAAGAAGTGTTTGTCCTTAGTAGCCATATACGGACAGGCTATTTTGTGCATTCTCTGTCGGCTCCGTGGTAGCATCTTTAATACCGACGACACCGAAAAGCAAACAAAATGCCAGTCATTTACGTCACGTTTTATGAAAAATACGCAAATCTCAGGGGGCAAATCGAGATGGTGATGTCTACTCGAATGCTTCCCCCACTGATTAGCTTGAGTAAACAGAGGAGATGGATCCTATTTGGAGGTTTTATTAACTTTTGGAGCACTATAACAATTGCAAGGAAGACAGAAATACGACAATCAACGAAATTGACACCTGAAGTTTCTAGCCGTTTACGCTCTCTACGCAAGGGGAGAGCGTGGGGTGGTTTTAAGGGCATTAAATATGCCTCTTGTGTGCTTGCGCACGTTACTTTCGCTTTATCAACAACCACTAGAGTGTACATCGTATTTAAGAAACGGTGAAGGGCCACAACGGAGAAGGACACAAAATGTGACATCTTGTGTGTGTCACACAACGTTTCTTCTTCTTCTTCTTCTTCTTCTTCTTCTTCTTCTTCTTCTTCTTCTTCTTCTTCTTCTTCTTCTTCTTCTGGTTAAGTCTGCCTCCTTCAATAAGTTGAAGATTCTTGCAGACTGGAGAACAAAGACTAGCCACTGTGATCAACCGTTAGTTGGTTAGGAATGCTCCCACAGGGGTCTGTCACAGAGATTTGCTAAGTCATTGTATGTAAAGTGTTCGTAGTACTATTACTATATCAGTGTATAGCAATTAAAAGTTTTTTTTTTTTTTTTTTAATGATACTGGTAATTGTATACGGTGTTTATTTTCTCACTTTTAATTGTCATCTCTTAATGAAAACAATACTATGATGAACACAAAGGATAAAAACATGAATAAAATATTCGATATCGATTAAAATTCCAGAATTCTGTTTGTTTGATATTTCCTTTAGAAATGAAATCCAACTTGAACATGAATTGTAATATCATGGGATAATAACATTTTCATTGTACCTTTCATTTGAATGCATTTGTTTCTTTATTGATATGAAATTATCAAAGCAGAATAATACCCAGATATACATGAGGACTAAGCGTCTGCAGCAATAATTAGCAGAAGTGTTTGGAATCCGTTCAAAGTTCAACAGTAATGAATTTTTAAGTTTCGGTGCCGCCATAAAGAAAGTTCAACATTTTTTAAATTATCATTAAATTATCATTAACTATGATTAAAATGATCTTGACATATCTCTTCTAGAAAGCAGGAGGACTATCATAATGAGCTCCCTCGTGGAGACATGGTGTATTTAATATTCTTGTTTAATATCTCTATAAGATTTATAATGTTTGTTTTATGGTAATATTGTCTGGGACAAATTATTTGTATAGGGCTCCATTTTTTCTCTCTTTCTTTTTTTTTTTTTTAAACAACAACATATCATTACCCTTCAATACTAATGTCAGTAGGCCTAATAAGTTGAGGCAATGTGTATACCTACTTTCCATATAAATACAGTTTTGTGGAATTATGTAGTATATTTTTTGTATTTTCTATATTTTCTGTATATCGTTGCCCTGCAGTGAGGTAACAAACTGTTCTCATCCGTGTCAATAATGGCGGCATCGAAACCTCGAAAATTTTCAACTTTTAAATGGATTGTTTGATACTCCTTAAATTTCACGGGTGTGTTTGATGGATTGATTGATGCACTGTAAAAACATCGGTGTTAGATTTAACACCACGGGTGTTAAATCTAACACCGATCAAACTTCAATAAAGGACCACACCCACAGGTGTTAAAATGCACTGTGATGGTGTTGAAAAGTGTTCACCTGACACTTCGTGGTGTTAATTTGACACTGTACCTGGTGTTATTTTGACACTGTACTGGTGTTAATTCAAAAATGACACCACATGGTGTTGATTTGATATTTGTTGGTGTTAATATCAATGGTTTAACACCCGTCCAGCTTCAATAAGAGACCACACCAGCTGGTGTTACTTTGGTGTAAATTTATTTTCACATTTTTTCAAAAATCTAGTATTTTAATGTAAAATTCTTGATCGTCTTGTTTAAATCAAAAATCAACAAGAAGTGCAGTTACTAAGAAACTCTTCAAAAAACAGTTTAAAATTTGGAAATGACACCCGTAGGTGTTAATCTAACACCATAAATGAGCACCGAAAATTTAACACCAGCTCGGTGTTCACTATTTATCACCGGACTTTTTGCAGTGTGGATTGATTGATTGAAATGCTTATTAACAACGTTATCGCAGCCAAATGCCGAATTGTGACATTTAACAGCAAATGAATGAAAACGAAATACATCAAAATAGCTTTGATCAAACAAACAAACAAGCAAAGTGCACATAAATGTTCATGATGAAACAAAGTAAAATATATGAATTGCTGGATGAAATATATAATATAAATAGCATTCTCCTTACCATAACTATCACATCCACTTTGACTAGAAGAATGGACATATCCTTGGCACAAAAAACTTGTCTCATTTACGCCTAGTGTATAATCATATAAATATACATTTGAACGAAGCTATGATTAGAATTCAATATTCAGTTCAATTTTATTTCAGATATCACCTTTTTACGATACATTTGTAAGAACAAGCAGACAATATACACTGTGTAATACAAAAAAAAATGTATAAAGATACATATATTGAAATATGTGTTCAAACCATTTATGGGAGATGTAGACTGGTTATAAAGCCTTCTGTAACAAAGTCAGCAGGAACATTTGTACATAATTTATTGTTCAGTCATAAATATAGCAGACTTTTTAATTTATGGTTTGCAATATCACAGAAATGAAAATGATACAGTATCACAGAACTACTGTAAGTATCGTGAACATTATAGATGATGGCTGGCGTGGGAGGGAACATACCGAATGTTCCACCCGAAGGGTTTAAAATGCTATTGAGGGAGGTTATAAGTCCCGAGACGAAGTCGAGGGACTTATAGCCGCCCTCAATAGCATTTCAAACCCTGATGGTGGAACGTTTGGTATATGTTCCCGACAACAAAAGTCATCATCTGTTATATCATATGGGTTAGTAAATTATTACGCTTTCGTACGTATTACAATAATCGGTCATCTGCTTTTTCACATTGTATGGAATAGGCAAATTTATCCTATCGATTGCGTGAAAACTGTGATTGTGTGGTCAATCGTTTGATATCGTTTGTCATTTGTTACGCGAAAATGTTTTCCCATGGGAGAACATTAAAAAATTTTCTGCCCATGAGCGAACATAACCAATGTGCCTCCATTACGTGACTGTGGCTGTTTAGCCAATCACTAACCGGTATTTGACTAACCCATTTAATATACAAAATTAATGACTGCATTAAAATATTGTAGATGAGATACAGACCATTTAATTCAAATTCTTTGATATAATTATGTAAAACAAAATGGTAGCAATTGACTCATCTTAAAACTGATAAGAGAATGTTGTGTCGTTGCAATGTTTTCTGTTGTCTTTTATGGGAGAATGAGTGTGAGGAGAGATGTAAAATGACAAAAATACATGGGAGAGCAAGGGAGAGAGAAACAAAAATTATCGAAGCACCCGCCTGTGGTGCTGGACAACGTAGAGGGCGAAAATACGACAACAAAACAAATCGCCGTTTGGAAATCCCCGAGTAGCGCGTATTGTAAATGGAGGAATGAAGTCATCGATCTACGCAATAGGAGGTAAATATTGGCTAGACTCCATCTACATTTCATGAATACATGTCGCAAGGAATCTGTGTGTCGAAATCACGTTGAATTCATGTAGCACGGTAAGTTTTACGTTGTGATGAATATGCAATACACGTAGTAACACAAAGAGATTGGGTAAAGAGTTGAGTTGGGCTTGAGTTGAGTAGGTTGAATGATTATGCACACAAAGTTGTAATGGAAGTGCACATAAAGAATATCTTCTGCGCTCTCGTATTGCGTCGCGTGGTCGTCGCCAAGGTTGCCTCGTTGACGTTGTGATGACCAGTGCAGTGATGTTGTTGCAATTCTGTGGAGTGTTGTCGTTTCCATTAACTGAGCAGGTGGCTTATCTTTTTATGTACCGGTAATTTTTTTTTTTCTTCAGTGACTACTTTATCACTATCCGTGTTTAAATGGTAGATCTAGGCCTAAATCTAGAACACAACTAGATCTAGAAACTATAAAGTTTAATTGATGCTCCATTGATTCTGTGAGAGTGTGAAGCCTGTGGCGTGGGTGTCTGTGAAACTGAAAGGCATTTTCAGCTGTGCGAGTGTTGAACAGTGTTCTTGAGCTGGGTATAAAAACTGCGAAACACAGCCCGAACGCAAAGCGTTCGGGCTGTGTAGGGAAGGATATTTAGTCACGGTAGAGCTAGAGGGTAGATTCGTGGGTAAATTCCAACTTATGTACCATGATTAAAATTTCTTCAATTTAAATAAATTACTTATAGATTTGGTCCAGTTGTTGATAACATTTGCTTGGATACGTTTTGCTCCTACAGTAGTCCCTTTCTGTAAATATCGGAGACTTCAAATGATCCTGTCAAGAGGAATCTGTGAGAATGACAACTGCTCCGTTCAACAGATTTGAAATCTGTGTGCATGAGCTAACCAGAGACTGTGGAGTGCAATGTAGCCTTTTCACAAGGCCTTCTCGCTGTATTGCGTTGCTTTCTGGATGAATGAAGAAGCGATATCCCACCCGAGTGCGACAGCGTGAGAGCGAAAGGGCCTTGTCCAAAGGCGAAAAACATTGCGCCTTTCATGCATTTTCATGTCGCCAATGCGCTATATGCCTTTGCAAAGGTTATTTCGAAAAACAAAGGGATGAATGGGGAGAATGGAGATGGACTCGTACAGTCGTAGAAAAATGTCATCAAGACCGTAGGATCAGTTTCAAAGTGTGCAAGTGAACGGCAAGTATGAATTAGATAAAAGACTTATGTAGAGTATGAAAGTAAGCCTTTTGCTGGTGAAATACGTAACTTATAGAGCCACAAAAATTTGGGATTGACTTCCAACGTTCAGTGACAGCACTCTTTCAACTAGGGGGCACTCCCATAGTATACTGTAAAACGAGGAATGTTTGCGTGCATTATAATTTTGTGAATTTCGCGAGCGCCAAGATTCGCGAAATTAAAATGCACGCGAAAGTTCTTGTCTACACTATATGCATTGAATGCCAGTGGCAGTTCGCGAAAATTTCATGCCGCAAAAAAGGCTGTCAGCTCCAATTCGCGAAAAATTCATGCCGCGAATATATCGTGTTTTACAGTAACTGTGTACAAGGAGCGCCCCGGGGTTAGGTATAGTATTACCAAGTCTACTACTCATTCACCACCTATTTTTAGATTGACCACCCTTGTGCAATGTCTTTCTCACGTATAAATCAAAAGTACGCGTTGGACGGGGTGCAATACACTAGAACATTCGAACATGAATACAAATCAAGAGAAATTAGGGAGATAAATTTTACAGGTAAATAACCTCAGGAAACAGGAAAAAAAACAAATTGAAGAAAATCGTCATTAGTAGTAGTAATAGTTATACACATAATTATTGTTAACACGTATGTGCCCATTCGCTGGATTTACATGCTTTTCAATGGGAAAACGGGCGGTTGATTAAAATGATGAGCTTGCGCTGGTGTACAGTAACAAAATATCACTTGTGTTTGTCGCCGATAATTCGGCGCATACGGCCTGCATTACGAGTCAACAATCTGAGCCCTGGATATGAATCTGCAGTATTTTCTGCCTCAAGTGGAATGAAATTAAGATGAAACTGAAGGATATTTTCTAAGATACAAGGTATTTACTAAAAAAGTGCTTGATGAATAGTAGGTCCAACTATACACTAACCGTAACCGTTAGCTCAGCCTAACCAGATGCCGTGCTTGGCGTCAGACAAGCAGTCCCGGAAAGAGTCAGATATATATGTACCCCCAGCTCTAGTTTAACATTCTAAAAGAGGGCAATGTTTTGATGGGGGTTGAGTAAAAAATGGGGCGTGGTATTTTTTTTTTTTTTTTTTTTGGGGGGGGGGTTGTACTAAAAGAAAAAAAATTAAATAAAAAAAAGGCAAATATCTCTTCTTCTAATCTCTATCACTCTTCTTCTCTACTCTTTCCCCATCTCTCTCCTCTTACATGCTCTCCGTGACTGCATGCTTGATGTTCTCATCTTGTCTGCAGAGGGCACTAGACTTTCTTCTGAATATATTACTTTCGAAAATAGATGCAGTCAATCTCGGCCAATAAAGGTCTCAGCCCAGCACAACACAGACCTCTGGTTAGCCCTCTATAGATTTGATTGTCCCTTTAGTCAACAGATCTATGCATTATGTGCCTAAAACAAAAACCCTGTAATTATTCAAGGAGTTGGGGTCAGTGTATCTGGGGTCCTAGGACACCGGGTCCACGTCACCCTAGGAATCCGGGGTCTGCATTACACTAGGACACCAAGATCACTGTTCTAACGATTGTTGATGTGCGCATATCACCCCAACATGTTCGTGTGCCTTGGAGTTGGGGTCGCCGGTGTGGTTACCAATGGACAAAACGTTGTTCTTTATGTGCTGTGGTGCGGGGCTTGTTTACAGTATATCTAGCTTGTTTGCCACCAAGGGCCGGGGAGGGAGAGAGACGGAGGTAATTTGCATGGGCTGCAAAATGAAAATGTAATGTGCATAGAAAAACGCCATTATGTGAATGAATATTAAAAATGAAAGATATTTTTGTTGGGTAGCATGCAAAGTAGCCCGCAGGCTGACTTGCAGACATTTACATCAGTATGAGAATATTGTTCTACAAAAAATAAAAGATGTATCTAGGGTAAAAAAAAGGGGAAATATAAATCTTAAATATTGCACAATGAAATTGACCTTTAAAAATAATGACTATGCCATGTACCACCACACATGTATATACATTCCGGTGTAAATCGTTGCTTGATTATACATGTACTTCTGAAAACATACAAAAAAACCCAAATAAAATCAAACTAAATCCAGTACTGAAATCAGATGCCTAGAACTCATTTTGCTCATTGTATGTAATGCACATAATGCCTGTGTAAGTTGTAAGACCTAGTGTGTAATTGGGGAAGAGAGAGAGAGAGAAAGAGGGAGGTTTCATAGCAAGGTTCAAAACTGAATTGAAACCTAAAACAGACAAACTTCCGAATGAGATTCAGAATTGTATGCCTATTGGTAATTATTACACTAAGAGTAGTACCATAAAACAGTACTACATGTATTCATTTATATTATAATGCAATTTACAGTAATATAATCATATGTAACCATTTATCACAGAAATATATCAAAACTTTACCAACAGTTTGTGGTTACTGAATGATAAACATCCATCCTGCATTTGTGACTCAGATTGTGGGATTTATTGCAAATGCATCACAATACTACTTTGATTAAAACATAGACCTGCTCTGTAGAAATCAAACAAATACAAATCATTGAAAGTGATGATTATTTACATAAAAACCAGGACATCTGAAATCATTCACACGTGTATTTTGGTGAGCATTATTTGGACGACCCGTGTGAAATTTTTGGATACCTTGATTTCCCATTGCCGCAAAAATCTGTGGTTTATGTTTATTCATTAAAAGTGTGAATTTTCCCAATGTTTTTCTATCCTGTAGAAATCATCTGGAAAACGGCTTTGAGAAGACAAGATCTAGTCCTTCAGTCATGGAGGCAGAGGCAATTCAAAGAGAGTTGTCTTCACTCTCAGATTCCGACCTTTGCAAGGAGCTCAAGTCGGCTGGTCTTTCTTTCGGGGGCATCTCGAAATCGACCAGAAAATTTTTCGAGAAGAGACTCGCAGGGCATATCCTGAAAGAGAGGGGAGGATGTGAGGGTGGTGTAGACAGCAAGGAAGGTGCTGATGCTGATCAAGAAAATACGGAGGTGAGAGATGAGTCCAGGAAGAATGCTGGAGGGCGGAGTACTGGGGAGGGTAGCCCGAGTGTGCAGCCATGCGAAAAGGAGCAGGTGCAAAGTAGGAGTGCGCCAGCCGCGTCGTCGGTTCCCGGGGGTACCTACTATGTGGTTTGCATTCCCGGAGAAGAAGGACAGGAAAATGGTGGTGCTGAACGGTCAGGTAATCCCAAGCATTTAAAGCACAGATAATGGTAGCAATAGAGTCTTCTTTCACACAGGGCTGGGAGATATTAAGGGTTGTTTGAATATCAGAATCATCCAATACAAACAGTATGCTCAAATTGTACAAAGAGACATACTGTATGTGTATTTTCAACTTCTTCTCAGTCAATCTCTTAAATACGTGTAGGTGAACAAATTTGCCAAGATCAAGACATACTTGTAATGGTCCTGATTCATTACAGACAGAAGATGGATTGCAATTATTATCTGAGAACAATTAGCTTACTCTCCTCTCTCATGATTGGTTTTGACTTGCTCTGTTATGTTTATTGGATTGAAGTCCAGCTAAGTCGATGACTTGACACTTTAGAATCTCGGCCTTCATTAGTCATAAGGATAAAAGTTCCTTCTCTTGTAAAAATCAAATGAATGTCACCTTAGTCAAGATTTCAAATTAAGTGTTCAGAATTTGCACAAGAATAAATATCAGGTCACCCATTTCATTAATTATGAAACTTGCACAGACATAAATGAGCCATACCAAAATACCTTTCATTTCCAAGATATCTGAATAGGAACTTTGAGAGGCCTACTTAATTGTTGAAATGTATAGAATGTATATCTAAATGTGCCATTATTTTCTAGTAAATGCTATGAAGTGCATACAGGTTTGTTTGTTTGTTTTTTTCCGGGTACCGTACTTCATAAAAAAATGTTGAAAACTGTGGAGATTAACATTTGCTTTTATGTTTGATTCTTAGCACATACCTCTAGACATGTTTAGAGTTTACCCTTACAAATGCATTGCTAAATTTTGTGGATTAAGTGCCATTTTTTGTTTCATCCTTAGCAACAACCAGAATTATCCAGAACGAAAAAGAGGTTCGGAAACTGATGAAAGAGAATGCTGAGGTAAGATTCAAGCCCTTCAAAAGCCTGGAAGCAGCACAGAACTTTGCCAAACTTCAGACGAATCTGACTACCCCAAAGAAGAAAATTGATCAGCCTAGCAAGGAGGTAAAAATGTATTTTCTATTGTTCTGTTTGCAACAGCAGGATTTACATTTGTCCTGGTGTTATACGATTGTAATGTCCAAAAAAAAAAAGGTGATGTATTGTTCAGTATTTTTTTGCAACCAGGTTGAAAGAACAATTAACCAATTTATTCAGGATTAATGTGATTGATGAAACATCTGAGTCACACTTTACATTTGGGATTACTGTGTATTTTTGCACCACGATATGTTGGTTGAGCAATTTATGTTTTATTTTGTTAAATGCTTTGAGCATCATAATGGGCTTGAAAGGTTTTATATATGAAAATATTTGTTATCATTAATTATATTGTCATTGTTTTTATGACATTATTTTGCTTCATTTGTGCATATTTTATGTACTGTTGCAGTTTATGAAAAAACAATAAAAATTAAAAACAAAAAATAGTATCATCATCACTAAGGAAAAACTTTTTTTTTTCAATACTTGTTTTTGAAAAACTTTTTTTTTTCAATACTTGTTTGAAACGTGACCCAGCTTAATAACATGATTGACAAAATGATTGATTGATACTTGTGCAGTGCAACAAAGTAAGTGGCAGTAAGTTGAGGCTTTGTGCTATAATTATGCTGTATTGCTTTGTTTTTATTTTTATTCTGGTGTCATGTTAGACCCAAGCAGCCAGTGAAAGGGCAAATAGCTACCGTACCCCAAAACCACAGCAGTTGAATGGCCTGAGGTTCGTCATTGAGAAGCAGAATGCAGAGAAGTTCAAAGAACTTGTTTGGTCCAATCCACGTTTCTTAGTCACCTCTGTGGACACACCTACATTCCTCCATGTAAGTTCCACTAAGTGGCATGTGACATTTTCCATCCCTTACCAAAGACTTACGTAGACGACCATGTGAATACAACTAAAAGAATTGATATGTATGATTCCATTCCAGACTGCTGTGTTACCACTATGGATTTAGAGTTTGTGATGCTTATGTGTATGTTTCTTTACTGCTCTGTATGATCATGTAGATAATTATTTCAATTTGTTTGGTTTGTTTGCTGATTATTTGTTTTCGGGTCGTCCGTCCGTCCGTACGTCCGTACATCCGTCCGTACGTCCGTCCCGTTTTGTTTTTGTCGATATCTCAAGAACCGTGAGGTGGTTTTGCATCAAACTTGGTATGAGGGTATATCCTGGGGGGATAATACTTTGTTTGAATTTTAGGGTCACGGGGTCAAAGGTCAAAGGTCACAGGTTATTTTGTGAAAAAAAAGGTTGAAATTTCATGTTTTTCTCCATATCTCGCAAATGGTTCAAGGTATCTTCCTGGAATTAGTATATATGCATGTACCGATGGGCAGTGATTATCTAGGGAAGTTGGGGGTCATGGGTCAAAGGTCAAGGGGTCAAAGGTCAAGGTCAACTCCTCAAAATATCACTGCTTTCCTTATATTTATGCAATGCCTGAAGGATTTTTTTTTCAACTTGATGTATGCATGTATAACCCAATATATATTCTGTGGGAAGTTTCTTGCCAAAAGGTCAAAGGTCAAAAGGTCAAGTGAAAGTGCTAAATTGCACTTCTTCCTCCATATCTCAAAAGTAACTCAAGGTATTATCATGAAACTTACATATTTATGCATGTTCTACCTAACAGTGATTCTCTTTGGAACTGTGAGGTCAAAGGTCAAAGGCCAGGTTTAGATAATACTATTTTACCATTTGATACTGAAATTATACTTATTATTACTTGTATATTACTTATATTATACTATCTCAATACCTTGAAAATTACTCAATGCATAAACTTATAAAAGGGTCAAAAGTCAAGTAAAAATCATCAGTTCCCCCAAATACCTGAACTCTGACGTTTGAATCATTCATCCAATTAAACCTAGCTCTAGGAAAGTGAACATTCAGCACATTTGTGGCAAACCTGTCGTTTTGATATTTTGCCAATTGTGTGAAACGTTCATCACACATTGTAAAGACATTGTACTATAGACCTATTAGGAGAACCATGCATTATGGCGGAGGCATACACCAGTCGCCGTAGCGACATTTCTAGTTTTAAAGATATAATGAAGGAAAAAAAACACCAAAATATTTAATACCTGATAAACACTTCTGTTGTCTTGCGCAGGATGGTTGCAAGTACAATGCTTTGCATGTTGCAACCATCAAGAATCTTCCAGAAATGCTGAGTCTCATTCTGGACACCTTGGCTAATCCTGAACTTGCCGCTTTGCTCTACCCAAACGACACACAAGAAGCCATCGCTAGCAGGTGGAACTTTGTCACACACCTGTACCTAAACTCCCCAGAGAAGGGGGTAAGTATTTGTGTGTTGAGGCAGAATGATGACATGTATTCTAATGTTAGATGGATTTGTACTCGTAGACATTGTTTACACATCACCTTATTCATTTTGTTATATATGCTGTATGTATGTATGTATGTATTTATGTATGTATGCATATATGGAGTAAGATGATGTAAAATCAAAATTATTAGCTTGTTTCCAATGCAGTCATTTTTGCTTCATAGTTGATGCCAGTAGCCTGAATGGATGTGAAAGTAGATTTCACAGAAAAAAGAAAATACCCAATTTGAACTTCAGGGCTGCAGCCAATCAGAAGAAAGGATTTCTGTAGAGTCTGCATTTGGTCAGATTTGTGTGCATATTAGCAATCCCTCAAATTTTGTAGCACTGATTTCTCAAGATCTCTCCTCCCCAATTTACAACATTATGTATGGCATTAACTTGTAAGAATGGTCATGTCAATACAAATAAAGTTGTGCAGTCTGCTGCTATGCCATTTCACTGCAGTAATTACAATTATTGCTAGTTTCTTGATTTGGAAAGCTTTGTGTTTTATCATGACCCTGGTCTTTGGTGTTTATAAAGTAATAACAGGAAGAGGCATGATGTGCATTTACTGTCAATTTTTCCTCGTAGAATTCAGAGACACCACTCCACTTTGCCAGCAAATTTGGCTACGTGGAATGTGTACAGCTGCTCCTGGAACACCCTACATGCAACAAGAGAGTGGCCAACAAGTACGGTCAGACGGCATACGAGGTATTGAAATGGTTGCTCATGCAAGTACTTGCTGAAATATACCTCCCTTTTTTGAGCACTGTGGTCCAAAATCTGAGATTAGGTCTGAAAATTTTGCTTTTCTTGTGATGGATATAAAGTTCTACAAGTTTAATGATGTACTGCCATAGACTCACTAATCATATGTCAACTGTTATGGGAAGGATTAGGCCTACTGTAAAATAAGATATTTTCATGGCATGAAATTTGTGCAAATTGCCACTGGCATTCAATGCATTATAGTGTAGACAAGAACTTCCGCATGCACTGTAATTTCTCAAATGTTGGTTCTTGTGAAATTTGTGATATTAAAATGCCCATGAACATTTCTGGTTTTGCAGTACTCTAAATAGATTATATGAAGGGTTTGAGATGCTACTTATGGAAATTATAGGTCCCAAGATGAAGATGAAAACTAAAATTTTTCGATCATATGGTATGATATTCCATGTGTTCAATCATTCTCTTCATGGGAGAACATCCCACAGTGTGCTGGCTGTGGGAGGACATATGATTATAATCATCCAAAGATGCAAATGTATTAGACAAGGCTGTGAACTGTTATGCAGTGTCATTCAAGGCTTGGAATTGGCAATCCAGTTTTATGCAGTAAATTTTCACTTAATCTGTGGTCAGCAAATACAGATGATAGTGTCATTAAGATGATGTGAGATGTATTCTTTGGAATTTTATGCACATGAACATGTTCTTTGTTGTATCATGAAATACACAGATTATATGCGCGAGGTACAAAGGAGATGATAGAGAAAGTGTCAAGTCAAAAATCACTGAACTCTTGGATGGTAAGTGTTTAAAGAGAAATATAAATGTACATTTACAGGTAATGATGGTAATAGTGAAAATGATTGTAATTACATTGTATATATGAGTAATAAGAGTGATATGAGTACCAGGTGATATTCCTGTCATGCACAAAATCTTGTGTTGTGCAGTATGTCTTTCTTCCTTTTATGGATAACTTGCTATTTCTGTCCTTTGGACTCTTCCTGTGTGTTAACTTTATCCTGTTAAAGCTACATTCCATGTTTATGTCAAGATACTGTAAGAGTCAGTGTCATTGTTTTGAACATGACAAAAGATCATAAAAATATTGCTCCACTTTGTTAATGTTTTCATGAAAGCAGATATTTAATGTGCCTGTATGTGTATGAATATTTTAACATTGTGGCAATTACAAGTTTCTGAAAGTCCTGGTCAGACAGAAGCAAAGACTAATCACTGTCTTTTCTACTGTCTGTGACAACTTTTACAAAGGTTTCTGTGCCCAGCAACCAACCAATTGGTGAATGGTTCTTATCAGCTCAATATTTTCACAGCTGCACTTTAGTGTCTTGACTGAGCGGCAAGTTTTTTTCGTCTTCAAACCATTGTCGAAAGTTCAGCAATTCTAATTGCAGTTGTCGACGATAGCCATTTTTAGCTAACCTGAGCCAAAGGCTCAAATGAGCTATTGCGATTGTTCTTCGTACAATGTGCGTCATCTGTTGTGCGTCGTCCGTTGTCCGTCATGCGTAAACTTTTTACACTTTCATCTTCTTGAGAATCCCATGTCCAATTTTCATCAAACTTGGCAGGTAGCATCCCTATGGAGAGAGGATCTCGTTTTGTTCAAATGGGTACCATGCCCCACCTGGGGGCCCCCAAAATTAAGGAATCTGAAAAAACCTTCTTCTCTAGAACCAGAAGTGATAGAGCCTAGTTAATACTATGAAGTAGTACATTGATGACTGTAGTTTCAAGTTTGTTCATGGCAGAATCAGGGGTGCCCCTTTGGAACCCAGGGGAAGGGGGTGGTGAGAGATCTAAATGTGGACCTTAATTGTACACTTTCTTCTTCTTGTTGAAAACGACATAATGGATTTTCACCAAACTTGGCAAGTAGCATTCCTAGGGGGATAGGATCTCAAAGTGTTGGAATGGGCACCATGCTTTTCTTGGGGGCCCCAGGGGGCCCAAACCTAAATTAAGCAATTTTTCAATAATATTCTTCTCTACAATCAGAAGTGATAGAGCTTTGATTTTTTTTCAAAACTGCATAGTCCAACATTCTATAAAGTACAGTGCACTTGGCAGGTATATTTACCGTGCGATGGAATATGCAAATGGTTGCCATGTCTCCAGCTTGCAAAGCTGCCCCTTCCCCCCGCCCCAAGTTTCCAATGTTCTCAGGTAAGAGTCTGCGAGGACACGTTGAACGTGAACTTGCGATACTCAGGTGAGCGTGAGACCCCCCCCCCCCCCCCCCCCCCCGGGTCTCTTGTTTGTTGGTAGAGGTCAGCATTTGGTCTTCGCTCAAGTTGATCAAAGCAAAGGGAATCTCTCCCCTCAAATTTGAATTTGAGAGGTGTGAGAGTATACAAATAATGACTGCTTATGAGGGCACAGTTAAAATTATGGGCCCAAGGTGATGTGAAAACCGTAACTATGCCCGAAGCGAAGCTGAGGGCATGGTTACGGTTTTCACATCACCGAGGGCCCATAATTTTAACTGTGACCCGAATGTCAAGCAGTTATTATTTGTTTTATATACCGAAAATATAGATTCCGAAATATAGATACCGAAAATATAGATTCTAGTCTCTTTTACAGCACTCGTAATCAATGCTGATCGAGAGCGCGGCGGTCGTATCACTGGTGCGTACAGTGATGTGTACAGTGTACGTTGTTACGTGTACTACGGGGTTGCGATTTGTCTCCAAACCAGTCCGCTAGTCTCTTTTACAGCACGCTGATTGAATGCGCGGCGGTCGTATCATTGGTGCGTACATATGAGCGATCTACGTGTACGGGGTCGCGACTGTCTCTAAAACCTATTTACTAACTGTGCCCGGGCCCCGGTCACAGTAACTCAAAAATAGGGCACAGTTATTTTCATGACTCCCCTTTTAACCAATCAGATGAGAAGATTCTAGAAATGAGGTATATAATATGTCCTAAGAACTCTAGAGAAAATTCTATCCCATCACAAAAAATGCCCAAAATTGTGAAATATTAATTTTAATAAATCAGCACGCACTAGTGCGCGCTGCAATAGTAGCCAGATTTGAAAATAGCCGTGCGTAGACCATCGGTGTGTGCACGTTTCCTTCATTTACCTCCGTCTTCACACAGCTATATCGAATACTGTATATTGGTATCGCCTCATTGAGCCGTATGCATCCGCATGAGTAGATGCTTCCACGGCTGCCTGGTCAGTGGCCCGTTGTGGTGAGGCAGCACCAACCTAGCTGTGTATGTGGACATTTGTGTGCGTTTACGTGTTTTGAAAGCATCGTAGTACACTGATCGTACAGAAAATTATTGAACTACGCAATCAAATGCAGTCGATAACGCCAGACGACTACTCGTAGATCAAGGCGCACATAATTTTTGGCATTTTAGAGGTTGCTCTATGTCTCTTTGTACATTGCTATATCTCTGTAGGTGAGTAACTTTGCACTCTAATATTTCACCAGAATGTTACCAGTACAATAACCTACAATGTCAGAAAACTAAATTTCTGTGTACAGATACACTTTAAGATACCTCCCACCCCCTTCTAAATGTCCAGATCACTTTTATGTTCCTGTGTGGCGAGCCGAGGATGACTCTGTACCTGCCGTGGTCGGTGAACCTTGGTCACCTGACGTGCTAGAAAGCCAATCAGCTGTCCTGTCACAGCAGGTCAAAGGTAGCCCCATTGAGGCCAGTCTGTTCCTGAGGGCGCTAGCAGGACCCATGTCACCATCTGAAGTAAGCATGCAAATCTTGGATAGAAGGCACTGCAGTGTACATGAAGTGCTCTTTTCCCAAGGAAGTTATGTGTTTATTACGACTTAATACACAGTTGTACACACCACAGTCATTTTGATTCATTTCTTCCAATCAAAAGCAACCCTGGGCACACTTAAAGGCATCTGAGATGAAATGCTGCAGCATTGTGCTTCGATATCAGATGCAGGATAGCAATTATTATGTACATACAAGAATTAAGATTGCACAGTGTAAGACGATGGCAGTTAAAACAATTATGATAGCAATAGGGAAAGTAGTGAAAGTATTATGGCAGTGATATATTTCTTTCTTAGTGATGATGATGATGATTATGATTAAAATTGAGAATAGTAACTCGTGTTGTAATGATGGCAACGACAATTGCAGTCATCTTCATCATCATCATCAGCACAATCAGAGTGATGATTTGATATTTGATATAATCATGTTGATGGTGATGATGATGATAATGATGATAATGATGATGGTGATGATGATAATGATGGTGATGGTGATAATGTTGATTACAATGATGGTGAGGATAACAATGTTGATGGCAATGATGTGATGATGATATCGATGTTTTGTGATGACGTTGATCATGATGATGATAATTTTAATATGGTATCCATGGTGACAGGCTGCAGACTTTCACAGAGACTGGAAGACACCACCTTCATCCAGCAAGAAGAGAGCAGCAGCTGTCAGGAGAGGAGACAGTGAGAAGGGGATAGAGAGGCTGGGAAGGTGAGACATTTGCATTCAGCACAAACTCATCATCACATAAACCTTTGTATGCCACTTTGGCATTATCTCTTCAAACCAAATAGGCATTGTAAAGATGTGTAATCAGCTAATATGAAATGATGGGGAGTGTGTAATGAAGATTTAATTTGTAAGGCCCTTCTTGGTACTTGTTCCTTTTCCTTTCCTCACTGGTCATAACAGATGCCCTCCAACAAATTGCCAAATAATGTGAATTACATGAAAAGAGATTTTGTTTTTTCATTTTGAGAGAGAATGTGCAGTCTTAGGTGTTTCATTACCTGCAACTCCTTGTAAAGTAAGTAAGGTCACATGTGTGATCCGTGTGGTAATAGACCAAATGAAACAGAAGGATTCAGCCTGGCATTTGAACCCATAACCATCTACTTACTGGGCAGCAACACTACCAACTGAGTGGAAGGCCATGGCAGTGGTATGATAGTAAAGTCAGAACAAAATTCCTGATGTCTCAGCTCTTGCCCTTTTCTTTGTGGTATTATT
The DNA here is from genome assembly GCF_964275005.1 of Diadema setosum. Classification (NCBI taxonomy): domain Eukaryota; kingdom Metazoa; phylum Echinodermata; class Echinoidea; order Diadematoida; family Diadematidae; genus Diadema; species Diadema setosum. The sequence goes on from NC_092695.1 coordinate 12,591,078, forward strand.
TATAATTCAATTGCCTTCAGGAAGGCATAGTGCAATAATGAAGACTAGATGTTTTTGTGGAGAGAGTGCAATTATGGCGAGTAACAACAAAGAGACATCAAGATGTTGCTTGTGTCACAAGTTTTTGAGTTTGCTGAGACACACTAACTGTCAATGAAAGTGTCTTCCATACTTCCAGAGATCTGGCCCACACCCGCAAGGTTCCTTGGCTGGAGTACTGGCTCTTTCTCGATGACTTTGTGGACTTGGCTTCAGCTGAAGGCCTAGAGATGCTGGAGCAACATCTTAAAGACAAATACAAGAACATGATTGGTACCGACACTTCATATCTTTTTACAAGTGCATGCACTGATTTACTATCTGGACTTATATATCAATGAGATCTTGATGTCTTGGTAGAGAGAACAACTGTCTCCCTTTGTGGAAAAATGGCTTTTGATAACTGCAAGAAATATTTTTGAAAAATGTTGGGAGTAAATGTTTGACTCTATAAGGACACACAAAGTATGAATCAGTATTTGTAACAGTTATTTAAGATCATGCACACTACAGACTACCAAGTTAGGCCCAAACCGTTAGGGTGGGCTTTATGTTTCTTTCTCCGATGTGAAGTATTGCAGCAATATCTTGGTTAACTAGCTTTGGTCATGCGCAAATGTCTAGGGTGGTAATCTAATCTTTGTGCTTATTATAAGATGTAAGGACAAATTTCTGTGAAACATTTCTCACTGTAAATTGTAAGCAAGATGTGGTATGTCATGTATGATTACGTAAATGAAAGTATCTACATGAGAAATTCTTTTTGAGATGACCATATTCAATATGGATTACCTCTCAGTGAAATCAATCTACAAGGGTATGCTAACTTGATACCGGGTGCCATCTTAATATGAAAGAAGACCTTATAATTAGCTATGAACTTAACCCGTTGAGAATGGACTGATTTTGCTAAAACACGCATTTCCCACAGACACTTGCCCAAGTATGCTCGGGACTCATCCTCAATGGGTTAAAAAACATAATATACCTCTGGCTGTGCTCTGATAAGTGTGCAAGTGTTAACAGTTTGATTATGTAATGTCTTTGCCATGCCCACCAAAGTGAGCTCTACTCATAGTTGATGATATACAGTTCAGCCAGCGATCAAGTTCCCCCTAGATCGCGATCACGGGCGATCAGTGATCGCATACGCGATATGTCGCAAAATCAATTGACTGTATGCTCGCATACAATCAATTGATTGCGACATATCGCGTATGCGATCACTGATCGCCCGTGATTGCGATCTAGGGGGAACTTGATCGCTGGCTGAACTGTGTGAAACATTGAACATTTCGTTCTCCAAGGTAAAGCCAATGGACACCAATCAGTGGCAAACAAAGGTATTACTTGGATGGACACTGTCGGAAGTGGCCTCATGTACTTGCTAAGATTTCATAAGAGGCAGGTCCTGATAGGGAGAAAAGTGGTTAAAAACGATGTAGCAGAATACAAATAGTGTGTTTGGTGCTGACGATTGTGATATATGAAATTAAACAGATACTGCAAAACAACAATACTTGTAAAGACTTTTTCTTGCTTTTACTGCCCGCTATGCTTCCTGGTATGTAGAGCAGCAACAAAGGCTTTCTGCTTCGATCAGGGGGGCATTTCATGAAGCATTTTGTCCGACAAACTTGTCGGACAAATTTGCTCTCAGCCAATCAGATAAAAGGATTTCAGTAGCTTGTAACAGTTTGTCAGAAAAATATCCGACCAAAATGCTTCATGAAATGCCCCCCTGTTCTGAGCCAGCTGCTTCATGCTTTCCCATGTGAGCCCCAGATTCCTTAATTCTGTCTCAGCTGTTTGCTTTCAGGTGTTTTTTTGGCTTTCCCTCTGTATTTTGCCATCTTGGGTCCAGTGTATTAGGCCGTGAGTGTGAGTTTAGTTCACCACATTCTGTCTGCAACACTTTTTTTTCCCGCAAATTTTAGCTGTAATTGACCCATTTTGCCTATTTCACTCATTCAATCATTCACTGCAGAAATTTCCCCTGATGAGATCAAGACCAGCATCACCAAGGAGAGTCCACCACTGGCAGTCAGCATCATGAAAAATTTGGCCAGTGAGTTCAGCACCTCCAGCCCTCCAAAACATGAAAGTGGGGCAGGTGGAGTAACAGAAAGGTCAGGGAGCAAACCTGAGGGTGGAGATGCAGAGGTTGTTGGAAGAGACTATGGTCAAGGTGATAGCACTAGGGGGAGTCTGGTCGGCCAACCACAAGGAATCCATCTGAAAGGTGAGGGAGAAGACAGTAGAGACCCAGGGATAGGGGGTGATGCTTGTACTGCAAGAGAGAAAGATGAGGTCGGTGAAATCAACAATCCAACGCAGTCTAATCTGAAGGGAAGCATTGACCAAGGTGAGACAAATACTGGCCAGAGTAGAGAAATTCCTCCAGCGTCATCCCATGAAACAAGAACTCATCACTCTGAGAATGAGGGCAGAGTAACTCCGTCAGGTGAGGACGAAGTGAAGGACCAAGCACTAAACTCTCCTCCAGTCTCCACAGACAGTAGTGCAGTAACCCCTGAGAGAGACCAAGGGGCAAGGAATTCCACCATTGGAAGCAGTCTCTTTAGCCCAGTGCAATTAGTGACAAGCATGATGTCAAGACTATTCAGCACCTTGAGAGGATATGGCTCTCCAGAGAACAGTGACAATACCAGCAGGTCCTCGAGGGATGCTTCAGAAGCTGCCACTGCTCAGACAGGAGGTAGCACCTCACAGGAAGCCGCTGCTGAGGAGGAGAGAGGTGGGCAGGGTGATGATGCGGGATCAGATGCTGGAACACCAAAGACTAGGTCAACAGATGCCTCAAATGTCAGACATGGAACATCAGTGGAGGCAAAGGATGACCATGCCTCAAGTGAAAAATCCAAGGAATCAGAACAAGCATCAACATGCCATGTTTCAGGGGAAGACCACTCTACAGATTTGAGAAAGGATAATCCATTACTCCACAAGGATGTGCCACCTTCTTCTGTCTCATCATCATCTGCAGATGCTGAGCCGCATCGTGTGAATACAGGATGTTATCAGTGTGAGGAAGTGGGGTCATCATTGCCACAAGAAGAGTTGATGACCAAAACTAACCAGCAAACAGCCGGTGAGACTCGGCATGTCATCACAGATCCAGTCATTACAAACTCGGCTTCAGATTCAGCGAGGACGAATGTTGTGTCGGCTGGCGAGAATACATCGAACCAGACAGATAAGAGTGTTTCTGAAGAAGACACCAGAGTGTCCCAGCCAAAGACTCCTGAAGACACTACAAGAGGTGGTGCTTTCTTCCACACTCCTGTTGGTCAAAGGATTGCAGCGACCCCATCGCCAACTGGAAAGGAGTCTTCTCCTGTCTTCATTAATGGGTGAGTGTTTAAAGCATGATAGAAAATATGTCTAATTCTTCATGGTTTGCATGCAAACATGTCTCATTGTGTACAAAGATATGTTGTTGACTATTTTGCATAGGAAGTATAATCTAGCTATGGTAGGTAAAGTAATAAAGATCATTACTGTTTCCACTGCAATAATCTTTTGAAAGGGTCATGGAGTATTTTAACCCTATTCCCACTGGCGGGGCCATTTTGGCCCCCCCCCCCCCTTCGATGTTTCGTGTGATTATTCTGCAACGCGTGATGCTCTCGCCGCGACATTTTATGACTTTTTTCTTTCAAGTATTGCGCAACTTTTGAGACCAAATTTGTCGCTCCCGGGCAAACCGTTTTGAAGCCATGCCCCTTTGAAAAAAATTTGTCTACCCAAAAATTGCTCAAAAACATGATTTTGTGTACAAATCCAATGTAAATTGTGTTTTTGCAATTAATTCATATAAAAATAAATGTTTTTACTTTCAATGGCTGATAATGATTTATTTTAGCCTGATTATGCTTTAAAAAGTTTCCGTGACAAATTTTGACGAAAAAAAATAACGAAAACAAAAAGTAAAAAAACAACGAAATACATAAGAAATTCAATAAACAATAAAATACATAAGAAATAATTATGAAACCGAATTTTTGTTTCAATTTTATTGTCAAGGAATTAAAAAGAATATGTTCACCAAAAATTAGAAGTCATGGAGCTTTATTTTCTGATTTATAGGCAAAAAAATATTTTTGCATAAATTAGCATAAATTAATTAATACAGGGCTGCACACTAGCGCCGGTCCGACGGTCAAAGACCGGTAAAAGTCACTGTCGGACCGGTAACTTTTCAGGAAATCCACAAGTTACCGGTCCGACATGACCAGTAAAAAAAAAAAAAAAAAAAAAAAAAAAAAAAAAAAAAAAAAAACATTGGTGGGTTCAGTAGAAAGAAAAAGAGCAGCCCCGATCAGGGAGAAACAGAATGCAAGATATCGCACTGTTCAACAAGTTTTACGCAAGTTTTCGTTTATGTCTACCAGTGCAATTTGTACAGTAAACGGGATTAGTTTTGAGCACTAGCAGTCGACCAGTTATCGGAGTCGCGCTAGCTTGCGCATTTGGCGCTGCTCACGCACTGCATGCAATGCAATACATGCAAAGCATGTATACAGTGTAACTGCTTTTCGATTGCTTGCGATCGGCGGTCATGCCAGACAAGAAGCATTGATAGAAGCGCACGCATTTCTGGGTCAGTTTACTCATGATTTTTAACGCAAGATCGATCCGATCCCGGCTTCGCTGCAGCGTGGCAGTTATGTTAGAACTAATATACTAGTGTCGATTTTTAGAAAAAGTAAAAACACATTCGACTTTCAGCGATACAGTAAATGGATCTGATTGCGTTTATTTTCATTTTACACAGTCATTTCACAAATGAATATTTTCATTCGCTCAGAATGGTCTCATAATGAAGATAGGCGCAAAAAAGGATCAAGAAATCGGCCCTTCCGTGAACTTTTTAAGAACGCATGCACAAAATGTGAAGAGATAATACTAGGGAGAAAAAAAAAAATCATGAAATCATGGCAGTCCCGCTTACATATTTGAGGTAGAAATCGTCCCAAAAAGGATCATGAATTCGACCGGCCGCGTCGTATCTTTCAGAAGCTTATGATGTACGAAATGCGAAGAGATTATAGAGGAGAAAAAAAAAATAAAGGAAACAGTTTGGTGAGTGCATCATAAAAGATTACAGCCGAATAACAATTCATGAAATCAACGCAATCCCGTTGAAATTTGAGGAAATAATAGGCGCAAAAAGGATCTTGAATTCAGTCCTGCATGCCGTGTTGTTCATCAAAAACGCATGCACAAATGCGACGAGATTGTCGGGAGAAAAATAAAAAACACATTTTTACCCTTCTGGTGCGTGCATTACAAAAGATTACATCCGAAGTCATTCATGAAATCGCCACAATCCCGCTGATATTTGCAGGTAGAAATAGGCGCAAAAAGGATCGTGAATTCGGCCGTGTCGTATACCTTTTAAGAACGCATGTACGAAATGGGAAAAGATTAGCGGGAGAAAAATAAAGGACACATTTTCACCCCTTTTGGCAATTGCATCATATAGATTACAGCCGAATAGTAATTCATAAAAATTTGGCAATCCCATTGGAATTTGAGTAAACAATAATAGGCGCAAAAAGAATATCAAATTCGGCCCTGCATGCAATGTATAATTTTGAAAACGCATGCACAAATGCGAAGAAATTATCGGGAGAAAAATAAAGAACGTATTTTCAACCCTTCTGGTGAATGTATCACAAAAGATAACAGCCGAAATGATTAATGACATATCGCAATCCCGCTGATATTTGATGTAGAAATAGGCGCTAAAAGGATCGTGAATTCGGCCGTGACGTATAGGCATGTACGCAATGCGAAGTGATTATTGGGTGAAAAATACAGGACACATTTTCAACCCCTTTTGGCGTGTGTATCGTAAAAGATTGCATCCGAAGTTATACATGTAATCATCGCAATCCCGCTGATGTTTGAGGTAGAAATAGGCGCAAAAAGGATCGTGAATTCGGCTGTGTCGTATACCTTTCAAGAACGCATGTACGGAATGCGAAGAGATTATGGGGAGAAAAATAAAGAACGCATTTTCAACCATTCTATTAGTTGGTGCGCGCATCACAAAAGATTACATCTGAAGTAATTCATGAAATTGCCACAATTCGGTTGATATTCAATGTAGAAATAGGCGATAAAAGGATCGTGAATTCGGCCGTGTCGTATACGCAAGTACGAAATGCGAAGAGATTACTGGGAGGAAAAAAAAAAAGGACACATTTTCAACCCCTTTTGGCCCGTGCATCATAAAGATTACAGCCGAATAATAATTCATGAAATCATCGCAATCCCGTTGAAGTTTGAGGAAACAATAGGCGCAAAAAGAATCATGATTTTTGGCCGTGTCGTATATCTTTTAAGAACGCATTTACGAAATGCGAAGAGTTTATCCGGGAAAATAAAGGACACATTTTCAACCCATTTTGGCGCGATATCATAAAAGATTACAGCCGAAGTTATTCATAAAATCATCGCAATCCCGCTGATATTTGAGGTAGAAATAGGCGCAAAAAGGATCGTGAATTCCGCCGTGTCGTATACCTTTCAAGAACGCATGTACGGAATGCGAAGAGATTATGGGGAGAAAAATAAAGATCGCATTTTCAACCATTCTAGCCGGTGCGTGCATCACAAAAAGTTACATCCGAAGTAATTCATGAAATCGCCACAATTCCGCTGATATTTGAGGTAGAAATAGGCGCAAAAAGTATCATGAATTCAGCTGTGTGGAACATCTTTAAGAACGCACTTACGAAATTCGAAGAGTCTATCGGGAAAAAGTAAAGGACACATTTTCAACCCATTTTGGCGCGTGCATCATAAAAGATTACAGCCGAAGTAATTTATGAAATCGTCACAATCCCGCTGATTATTTGAGGTAGAAATAGGCGGAAAAAGTATCATGAATTCGGCCATGTGGTGCATCAAAGAACGCACTTACGAAATTTGAAGAGTTTATCGGGAAAAAATAAAGGACACATTTTCAACCTCTTTTGGCACTTGCATCAGAAAATATTACAGCCGAAGTAATTTATGAAATCGTCACAATCCTGCTAATATTTGAGGTGGAAATAGGCGCAAAAAGTATCATGAATTCGGCCATGCGGTGCATCTTTTTAAGAACGCACTTACGAAATTCGAATTAGAGTTTATCGGGAAAAAATAAAGGACACATCTTCAACCAATTTTGGCCCGTTATCATAAAAGATTACAGCCGAAGTTATTTATGAAATCGTCACAATCCCGCTGATTATATGAGGTAGAAATAGGCGCAAAAAGTATCATGAATTCGGCCATGTGGTGCATCTTTTTAAGAACGCACTTACGAAATTCGAAGAGTTTATCGGGAAAAAATAAAGGACACATTTTCAACCTCTTTTGGCGCTTGCATCAGAAAATATTACAGCCGAAGTAATTTATGAAATCGTCACAATCCCGCTAATATTTGAGGTGGAAATAGGCGCAAAAAGTATCATGAATTCGGCCATGTGGTGCATCTTTTTAAGAACGCACTTACGAAATTCGAAGAGTTTATCGGGAAAAAATAATGGACACATTTTCAACCTCTTTTGGCGCTTGCATCAGAAAATATTACAACCGAAGTAATTTATGAAATCGTCACAATCCCGCTAATATTTGAGGTGGAAATAGGCGCAAAAAGTATCATGAATTCGGCCATGTGGTGCATCTTTAAGAACGCACTTACGAAATTCGAAGAGTTTATCGGGAAAAAATGAAGGACACATTTTCAACCCATTTTGGCGCGTTATCGTAAAAGATTACAGCCGAAGTAATTTATGAAATCGTCACAATCCCGCTAATATTTGAGGTGGAAATGGGCGCAAAAAGGATTGCAAATTCGGCCCTGCATGTCGTGTGCCTTTCAAGAACGCATGCACAAATGCGAATAGATTATCGGGAGAAAAATAAAGAACTCCTTGGAGCGCGTACATCAGAAAATTTCACAGCTAAAATAATTCATTAAATTGTCGCAATCCAACTGACCACCAAGAGCAGGTTACGCAGCAAGTTCGTGCGCCGATGTTTAGAAAAAGTCACAAACGCATTTGACACAATCTAATTTTGTTCATTATCATTTTACACTGTAATTCACAAACAAACATTCTAGTTTTTCCTATATTTTTTTTTATTTTTTGTGTAATAGATAATGCAAGTTAAAAAAAAAAATTAATCTGTAAAATGTACATGGGTAGGGGGGGGGTACGTCCATAAAAAACAAGAAAATAAGTTTATTTTTAGGTTGTCGTTGTTGACCGGTAAATTTTCTGTTCAGACCGGTAAAAAATGTTACAACGGGGCATTTACCGGTCCGACAGAGACAGGTTGGACCGGCAGAAAAAATGGGTTAGTGTGCAGCCCTGATTAATATAAAATACATAAATTAAAATGGAAAAATCTGACTATACAGTCGTTTAGATTACATTGGCCTCTACCTTAGTGCAAATTTTCGCGAGGATCGCGCAATCCATGACTGAGATCTGAAGGCCGGCCCCCCCCAGTGGTCTCAAGTCCCTCAAAAAAACCTGTTGGGATTAGGGTTAAGTTAAAAAAAAAAAGAATGAAGAAAAAATACAAGAGAATGTTTTGATTTCTTTGTGTCATCTAACCTAGAATCATGATTAGTTCTTTGCTTCTGTGTTTTTCTTCAGTGAAACCCCTAGTAAGCTGGACCTTCACGTATTGAGGGCCATTGAAGGAGTGACCATCTTGGACAACTTTCCCTACTTGAAGAGATGGAAGCAGGCAGTGGAAGGCATTCCAGAAGAGAGGAGGCAGCGGTGAGTAATGGAAGTACTCGGCTTCCTCTGACTGAACCACTTTCTCTGTTGAATGACAGTGTTCCTGTATGATAAAGGAAAAAAGACAAAGAAAGAAGGATTTGCAAGCATGTTGATGTGATGAAAAAAAGAAAGAAACACACCTCTGATCAAATTTAACTAACACCAATAATGACTTGTACATACAACCTGCCACCATCTTACCCTGCAAAATCTTGTAAACCCAATGCCAAATGAAAGTTAAGTCTAGTGTATTCGAAAAGCACACCAGTCATGAGGTGACCTGCCAAAGAAGGCATGTGAGTGATGCAGTATCAGTTAAGATGATCTTGGCAAATAACTCTGAAAATTTAAGAGTATGTAAAAATGGAAACAAATTATATCTTACCTACCTTCTGTCCAAATTTCAAAGTTTGTGTTAGCTTTGAAATACAAATTTGTCTGGTTATGTAGAAGCACAAAGAAAAACAAAAATACAGCAGACAGTTGATAGTCACAAAGTAATCACAACATAAGACTGTTGAGATATTATTTGCCTCAGAAAGATACTTTGTGGAATGCTTGCTTCAAAATGTTCACCATTCAAATGTCATTTCAATAGATGGCGCACTCCAGTCCTGATGAAACGGCCCGGCTCCAACTCCGGCACAACTCAGACGCCATCACCATCCCGCCATCCCAGCCCCCTGATCGGAGGACGGTCTCCCATACTGCAACGCCTTCGCCACTGGTCAGAGCCAGTGGGTAGGGGAGTGGGGTCTCAGAGGGGGGCCCAGGGGATGGACTTGGGACAGAGTCCCACTGGCACTGGGCCACGTAAGGGGAAGGCGCCCAGGCAGAACCTCATGGCATCTGCTTATGTGCAGTGACACCATAACTCATTTATATAATGATCAGTGCGTTTTGGATCATGTCACACTCTGTGATGTGTAGTTGGAATGTATGCCTTTAATTATTCTCATTTCATGCTGCAAAGTTTGCCTTTATTAACCTGAGTCATACCGTCACATCACAACATAATACCATAATTGTATAAGGTCGTGCAAAAGTACATGTATATACTTGGGTATGCTAATAGTAATACTATAGCTTTCTATAAAAGAAAAACTAATTTATCTTTCACCTTGCCTTGGTTTAGTCAGTGAGGAGCAAGGAAGTGTGTTGAATTTTGTAAGGTATAATTTATAAGTGAGATAATATGTGCTTGCCATTTCTGCCAATTTAGAGGCATAATCCCATAGATGAGATACTGGTTACCACAAGAGTGACAATGTGTTTGTATATTGTCACTCTTTGTTGAAAATTAAATAAACAAAACAAGATGAAACAAAACATTTTTAATATGCTTACTTAGGCATCATGGAGCAGAATCTGATGTTATGAATTTTGTACTGACTACACAGCATGTCGTCAAATTTGATTTCATTGAAATCCTTTTCCTCTACACGAGTTGAGTTATGATTTTGAGCACCAAAGAATGATATCACCAAATAGCCAGAGGGAGAATGTATGGATTACACAAAATACCAAATGGTAATGTCATGATATTTGTAGTTCACATAGATCAGAAATGTACTGTTTTCTCCAAGTGATGGTCTGTTTATGTGATTTGAAAGTGTCTACAAGGTATAGCATATTTCATGTTTATTATTTTTGAATTTTTTGTAACCCTTCTTTGTGAAGTGTGTTCACATAATGATTGTTACATTCTTGTTTGATTTAGATCATATTTACTTATAGAATATTGAGATTATATCTTTATCTGTGGAGAAATTTTATGTTATCTCATCAGAGCTATCAATTATGGTATCAAAAATAATTTTATTTTACATACAACTCGGTAACAATGTAATCTAGAAGCACTGGAAGAGTGCAAACCTTCACCAGGGTCATAGGGTCACTAATGCCAGAACTGTATGTGCATCTTTCAAAAAGATCCTGGATCTAGACCATGATCAAGATATCCACATGAGAAACTAATTGCCTGTTTCTTTTACCACAGGAGACCTGTTTCATCAAAATCTGTGTTTAAATTTTCAAGTTGTACTGGGTGAACTTTGCTACCACAAGGACCTAAAAACCACAAGACAATTACATGTTTTCATGTTATATCAGATTTTTCAGTACATCAGGGTGCAATAACAGAGAAATACACCAAGTCTTGTATAAGTTGACATACAGTGGACCGGAGAAAACCTGTGGGCTTTAATGTGAATATCAGTAACATACTGAAAGAAAAAGGAAAAGAAAATCATTGCTTTTTCAATGTGTCGACTTACTTGATTTGTTAACTTATAAGATGTAAAGTAATGTAGGGTTTACTGTGTAAAGAGATGAGATGTGCAAAATCACTTTGATATATTAAAGAGGATTTTGCTATGTCCAACCTCTTTATAATTAAATTCTTCTGTACTGCTAATAGACAAACAATTGAAGGCAAGGGCATAGTCTTCTTGGCTGAGGTAGTAAGAAAACATTCTGTTCCTGTCAGAATATGAGTATCCTGGATTTGTTGATGTGACAGTTCTTCACATACATGTATGTGGTGTCTTGTAGAATAGTACTTGTACACATGAAAGGGACAGGTCTATGGCAGAACACTATCAAAGCCAAATTCTCAGTGTACAAATGATTACCTGTTATGTGAATCTGCTCATTTGTATCGGCATCAAATTTGAATCTCTGTACATTCTTCCATATCTCTTGGAAGAAGGTATGAATTGTTCACTGGAATCAATACTTGACTTCATAGTTTTCCAGTTTAAATCTGCAGATTATTGATGATATTGACTTGCCTTCATTTTTTTTTTTCAGTTCAAGGACGTCTTCCATGAGATTGCATTTACCTGTTTCAGCAATGAGTCCCAGTGTGTTTTGTGATTTTGAGCGCGAGAGATAGATAGATAAGAGAGATAGGAATATAATTATGCAGTTCTGCATTGTGACAAATTAGCTGTATTGGAAGAAAACTTCTATTTATGATGTGTTGTCAGGCAGTTTGATTTGCCGATCATGGGAATGTGAGTTCAACATTCAGACCTCTTCATACATAATGTCATTAAAAACTCCCATCATATTTTGTCGATGTGTTAACCATACATGTTTATCGACTGTTTTACATAATAAGCCATCGAGGGAAGTAAAATACCCATATGCTGTTTCCACACCTTAGTCTCCTGCCCAGGAGGAACAGTGATATCATGACTGTGTCTTTAACCATATCAAGACCATGATTTCAAATTGCCACTGACTCTATGTAACAGGTTGCCATGGTAATGGCAAAGGTAACAGCCTATTTCAGCAAGGGAGCTCATTTTCCATGTTAGTGCAGGTGTATATATCATACAGATCAGTTTGATGGTTAATCTTTATTTCTCCTCACACTCCATCAACAAATTCTTCTCTTTTTCTTTTTCTTTTTTTTTTTTTCTCATGGTGGTGGTGGTGGTGGTGGTGGTGGGGGGGGGGGGTAACTGAGACTTTGCCTTTCTAGGAGACTCAGTTCTACAGCCACAACTTCAAAACCTTTATCCATTGATATTACTTGCCTTCATGCCATGTTTGCAGAGGTCTGTGAGGTGTAGGATACCTCGCCTGTAGGTTTCTTATCACTGACATGACCTCACTTTGTACTTTAACTCGCATATTGAATCAAAGAGTTTCCCTATGACAACTTTAATTCACCAAATGATGCATCACGCGTTACCCCGGGGTACCACATTGTGTAGCGCCACCTCACGTCCACTCGAGGACAATCACAGAGAAATGCATGCACTGTGTGTGCGTGTACATAGTCATTCTCATGCCACTGCATATTATACTATGCATGCATGGTAAGCTGTGCTAGCAATAGTGTGTGCTTCAGTGCAGTGCAGTGCATTGCAGTGGCTAGCGCAGTGCGCACTAGCTCCAGCTTGCTAAAAAACATGACTTATAGAATTTTTTACAAGAACATGGGGCAAATTGATTGTTGAAAGAAATCACACCAAAATAATTTCCCAATTTTTGGCAACCCAGGGTACAACCTTAAAAAAAAAAAAAAAATAATAATTCAACAAGATGGCCGATTTTTATTTGGTACCCCAGGGTACCATTTATGTCATCAAATACACATGTGTTTCCATACGTACAGTTGTATGTGTTTATGTATGTAAGTATATGCATGTATTTATATATGTATGTATGAATGTATGTATGTAGATAAATCTTGCAGAAATATTCATGGACATATTTGTGTAATGGCTATTTGAATGGAGTGCATATCTTGTTGCTGTATTGACTACAGTGAACTCCCATTATAACAAAGTCCTCGGGACTGGCAGTTTTCTTTCGTTATCTCAAAATTTTGTTGTAACCGAACAATTAAACAATAGAAATGCATAGAGTGGATAATTTTGCGGCTTGAATTTTTACTTCATTGTAACCGGAATTTCGTTATAACCATATTTGTTATAACGGGAGTGCACTGTATAAAAAAACCACATTCATAAACTGAATGTGGACCTTTCTAAAACTTGTCATCCAAGGATGGATGGTAAACTGGGTACATTGTATGTTGCCGAACCATGGGTGGGTGAGTGTGTGCCTGTGTGAGGAGAGCAGAAAAGGAGAAGAGACCTTTCTTGGTCTGTAATATGTGTAGAAATAAAGCCTTGAATACAAGTAAGGTGAGCATTGTACATCAAGTTTCTCTGAAAAGAATAGAATTATCATGCCCTCCAAAAACTACACCCTGTACCATGTAGGATGTTATACAAATTTCAACTTGATAAGCAAAATCATTCATCAGTGGTTACTGTTTTCCATGTAAAGCAATTCATCAAAACAGATCCACATGATATTAAAGTTATTATGGACATCTTAATCGATACATCAAGAAAGTTCAATGATGTATTTATGGTGTATAACAATTATGTATAGGGCCTAGATTTTTGACAAAGTTGTATGTGATTAGTCAAAGTGACCATATAATTATATCCATTAATTTTATTACAGTACATTGAGGCACACCATAGCGACGAGTTCCTACACTGGGGATCAATGTTATAAAAGCACTTGATTTACTGAAAAGAAGGGTACATGCTCTGTCATACACATTCTTAGACTACATGTACACTTACATGCTCACCAAAACCTTTCTAAGTCCCTGCATTGTTGCTATTCATCACAGCAAAACAAACCAAATATAAATATGGACTGAGTGAAAGCAGCAGTATTAATAGAACACACCAGTAAAAGTTTTAGGACAATTCAACAATTTATTCAAAAGTCATGAATTTTTACAATCCTGGTGTCGCCATTCCTGGATAAGGAGACTACTACAAATTGTGACATTGTGGACAACAATACAGTACAAAGAAAATACAGAGAAAATTCAACACATTTCCGCTTTTCCAGCAAAATGAAAGAGCATTTGACTTAACTCTTTGAGAAAGCAAGGGAATAATATGACCTCATAACATGTCATTAGCAAGTCAGTGGAAAATGTGTACGTTTCATGAAAAATTAGATTTTGTTGAATAGTCCATATACATGTATTTTCTTTGTTTTTTTTTTCCATAATGACATCTTTTTTTATCCAGCAATGATGGCACTGAAAATATAAAAATGCATAACTTTTGAATCAATTGTTCGATTTTCCTCAAAATTTCAACTGATGTGTATTACCTAGTATTGTTATGCTTTCACTCAATCCACATTAATATTTGGGCTTTGGTTTCCCTTAAATTTCAACCAAACTTTATATTTGACTGGCTAGTTTTCGTCCATTGCTGTGGACCTCAATCCTCAAGCTCCAGTGATTCTTTCGCACCTCACCGCCCGTCCGATGCTTTGGAATCACTAGAGCGCACACTGTAGATAGGTGACAATGTGTATCCAGAATCCCTATTCATAGCAGGATTACCGGTATTCTTTCTGAACCAGATTCCTAGGTAGTCTTTGACTTCCTTGGCCAAAAATAGGTTTTAGGGTCAATTATGTGGGCACCATCCCACCCAGTGTTATGGTCAGTGTCAGTGGCATGTTTAAGTAACGTCTGAATGACTAGGATAGTGCTTTTGCGTTATTTCAGTCTGTAACAATCTCCACAGGAAATCTTGAAGATGACTCTTGTCTCGTCCTCTTGGTTCAACTTATCTTTAGCATGAATTATTATGCTTTTGTAGGATGTATTGGGGGTTCTGAAAGCAACAACCTCAACTCTCTTGTAGAAAGCTTGTTTTAAACGAGGTACTATTGAGTTTTGAACCAATGGTAAAAGTACTCTCTGGTAAAAATCCTTTTGTTTGGAGGACTTAGAGTTTATATGGTACTTTGCTTGGCTTTAGATCCATGCAGGGTAAGCACAAAATATTTGGTAATCCTGCATCAGTGCATTCCAATTTACACTTTGAATACATGGCACCTATCCATCTGACCCAAAAGCATCTCCAGAGAAGCAATCTTAGATATTGGTGCAAAGGAAGTCCACAATGCAGTAGACTATTGTAAAAGCTAGCCAGGCAAATAGAAAGGTCTGAAGCTTTTTATGTTGTGATATATGATGCATCTTTCCATAACCAAGGATTTTTTTCTGTATTGTTCTGATTCACTGTGCCAATAAACATTGCATCATTTTTTGAATGTGAAACAAAATTGATAATGAAATTAGGCCTATTACAATGTGTTTGTCAGCAATTGGTATAATGAATAATTGTTAACATTAAATGAATGGAAAAGATATGTATAGGCCCTATTCTAGAGGAAAGTTATTTTTTTCCCATTATGAATTCATATTTTGCTGTAATAATGCTCACTTATATTTGAATACATTAAAAACTTGATTGCAGTGTTAGATTAAAAACAAAACAAAACAAAACAAAACAAAACAAAACAAAACAAGTCAAAA
Organism: Diadema setosum; assembly: GCF_964275005.1. Taxonomy (NCBI): domain Eukaryota; kingdom Metazoa; phylum Echinodermata; class Echinoidea; order Diadematoida; family Diadematidae; genus Diadema; species Diadema setosum. The sequence continues at coordinate 12,606,819 of NC_092695.1, forward strand.
CAGAACATATAACAAAACAGTACAAATGTGCCCAGAGTAACTTACCAACATTTTTATTACCTATTTCTCTCTTGTTGACTTCAAAAACAAACAAAATGCTATGAATATATTTAGGAAATGTGTATACCAGGAAATAATTGTTGATTATATTATTGGTATTTGATACACACACACACACACACACACACACACACACACACACACACACACACACACAAATGCTGTCTGAAATAAGTATATTTCAGAAGTTGACTAAAACGTGATGATGGTGGTGATATTAAATTGCATGGGCATTCCAATGGGAAAGTGATGAGAGTGGTTATCATTAATCATGTCAGTAAATCTAAGATGGGATTGGTTTCAATTGAAGGATTGGTGTGTCACTATGCGCAACTTTAGTACGGAAAGCGCATTTGCGTGTGCATATGAGTGTGTGGTCAGCATGAGAGTGGATCCGTTTATGTACAAGTACACACGCGCTCCCTGTGTGTGTGTGTGTGTGTGTGTGTGTGTGTGTGTGTGTGTGTGTGTGTGTGTGTGTGTGTGTGTGTATGACTGTGTGTGTGAAGTCTGCGTGCAATAACGAAGTTCTGTGATGTGCTATGTGCGATTCCGATGTGATGATGCTGGATGGGAGAAGTACAATGAAAGTTTGACAATCCTCTTTTCGCTAGCTAGCCAGGTAAAATTGAGGAGCAGACGGGATAAATATCCAGCTTGCTAGCAGGATCCAGGATATGAAATCTATTCAACTTCATTTTCGGTTGGATTCAGTTGTCAGAGAGGTCGGATTGTGAAGCAAAAATGCCTTCCAAACTCTGAATAGTCTGATGAAGCCGAATGCGAACTCCGGATTTCCGAGAGCGGAGGCCGGATCGAGCTCCGATGCAGGCGATGGAATGTTTTGATGTTATAAACGCATTGACCGTGAGTAGAAAGTTTCTACTAACGTTAGTATTTATCACGGTATTCAGTCTCATCTCAGAATCGTCATTTTATCGTAGAATACTAACTTAGTAGGCCTACCACATCGCTTCGCGCAGTTTTTTTTTCCAAAATGTCTACCGTTAAACATTTAAGGCCTGGGGTTTTCTCTAAAATTCCAGTAATGTCAACATTGAAGACATTGATAATAATCAACCAGAAAGCGTAGTAACCAGCTGTATCGGTACCGGTATGCTTGATGCGGATGGATTCTAAAAAGTTGCCTAGCCGAACTTCCAACTGTCTGACTGACAATCTAGACCATTATTAATGCAGTACAAGTAACATTAGAGTACTAAAGTAGCCTACCGCGGTATTATTAAAGTTAGGGACCGAGCCGCCGGGACACGGGCGAGACTGCATCTCGTGGTTGTCAGACGAAGATGCAAGCCCCTGAACAAGGTAGCCTCGACCGTTTGTTGAACTAACGTTACATAGAACTCTCGACTATAAATGCAGAACTAACAAAAAGGTTAGGCCTATATAAACGTTAGAACTATAGGCCTAGGTATCTACACCACTGCTGAGTACAAATTATGATCTGCTTCTGCCAGTTGCTGATGCAAAGCCAAAGGTCAAAGGCAGACCACACTACACTGGTGATGATGACTGATGATTGTTTACAAGACTGTCACTGTAACAGATTTTGTGTGTTGAGGAGGTCTCTGCACTGCACTGGTCCAGTATCCAAACTTGAAAGTTGAATCTTACAGTTTACACAACAGGTTTTAAAATACGTAATCCAGGTTGACAGACTGTAGGTACGAGAGTTTCTGTGAAAAGTTAATGTTTTGAGCATCACCATGGGCACGAACTATCTGGCCTAATTCTGCTGTCAAAACAAAATGTGCTTGAAAGTTGATTTGACGTAACCGTTAGAGTTCTACATTTTTGATTGGAGATCAAGTTTATCTCCAACATCCTTGTGTGAGTAGACTGTGTATAGATCTCTAGAATAGATTCTGGCACTTAAATTAAAAGGACTAATTATAATATGTCTTAATGCATTTAGCTGCAGACAGATAAAATTGTACATGGGCTATTAGAAGTTGATTCTTCTTCTGTAAAGTTCTTGCTTGTCATAAATATGAAAATAGGGGGTCTACTGACCCATCTCTAGCTGTGATCATCAACAATGCAACACAGGGATAGTGAGTGTTTAAATACATTGGGTATCTTGGAATTGGAGTTAACCTCTTCTAGCACTAGTTTTGAAAACAATTATGAGATTGCTCAAGTTACTTGTATAAATAACAATTAGCAAGCTTTCTTAGTATGATCCTTTTACTTCTACACTGTAGTATGGGCTGCTGTTGACATTTATAGCGGGGCAGTTTTATTTCTTGTGAATGCACCATGGCCCATGTACAAAGTAGGGGGAAAAGTTCTAAGCTGTCTCTTCTTTCATAATAAAACATGAATGTTATTATGGCAGATACTCAGTTGTGATTACTGGTATCATCTTGTCAATAAAATCTCATGAATAGTTACAGCAAGAAGAGAAGACAAGGACATGTAACATGACCACAGTCTTGAAAACACACTTCACTTGCTCTCTCAGGGGAACTGTCTTGATCGCTGCTCTTTAGGCACTCAGTGCACAATAGGCAGGACACAGTGAATAGTGTGCGGACAGCTCATTGTTCAAAAGGTGTTTGACGTTAATTCAGTGTTAATTCAAGCTGCTCTGATGTTTGTCCCTTGTCAATGTCATACATACAATAGGAGTATTGATTTTTCCCTTTCTTTTGACCTGATGAATGGGTAGCAGTACAATAAGGCAGTATTGCCCAGGTCAAAAAAATTCTGCCAGCATTCAAATAGGGCCACATTTGTGTGTCAGTAATAGAGCAATGGTGATGGACTTTTAAATGGTTTCAGGAAGGTACAGTGCCCATATCCACATAACCCTTTATATTCAAGTGAGTTCTTTATTGTTTTTTAAATAAAAAGATTGAATTTTACAGCACATCCTTTCACAAGTTACAATGTATAGCGACAGTTGTATGTAGACACAGTACAGATGGTGCGCTTTTATTTCAGTCATGTTTTATTTTATATGTTCGACATATAATACTGAAGTTAAGTTTTAAAGTTAAAGTCTTATGAATATTGCTTAGTTATGTATTTGGTAGCAGAAAGTGCCTGGAAATAAACTGTCTAAGTCTCTCTTTTTTTTTTTAGTCACAAAAATAAAATCCTAAATTATAAAGAGCTGCAGTTTTAAATCTTGGTTTGGGGGGGGGGGACCTATGATTTTAACTGGATAATCTTCAAGTATTTGTAAGATTTGGAAAACTGTTCATTGATCTAGTTTACTTGTTTGTTTTAAACCAAAGAGATCAGTCTACTTTCAATGTTGATAGTACCATACATGTACTGTGTATGTCTTTACATTCCATTCTCTGCAGCTTGGGATCATCACTGTGAATGTCTGCAGCAATATCCTTATGTGTGAACTCTTTTTTTTTATCTCTCCATCTTAAATGTACCAAAGTATTCTCTCCCTAACCCCTTCTTTTCCATGCTTTCTTGCTTTCCATGCTTCCTACGAATGCAAAGCACAGAGAAGCCACTGAATTCAGCTTACAAGCTGGCTCTCCTGAAATGTTAATTGCTATTGACAAATGTAGCCCCTTCCGTCCCTTCATGCGTCAGCTGTGGTAATTTGACAATAGGTGATGATGGCTTCTTCGAAACTGCCTGATAGTTAACGAGTGTTAGTGTGCGTCTAATTGAAATCTAATTGGGGTGCAAGGTGATGAACTGGTGAAAATGAGCAGAAAGACAATGTGAGAGAATGAGATGTTCCCTGTAGACTTTGACTGAATGGGACATCTGTAATTTGAATATGAATAGCCAGTGATTAGAGGATGTGTGCAAACATATAGCCTCAGGGTCAGGAGGCACTACAAGATATGGTTAGTAAAACAAAAATAGATTACTAGTAGAGTACATGTTAATCCTGTGCAGTTTTAAGCAAGAGGTATAAGCATGGCAAGTATCAAAACAAGGAATTAGTGTGGTATAAAAGTATACATTGTATGTACACCTTGTGTAGCTATCTCTAGCTACTTCATATTGTATTGAATCTTTGTAATGTGTACCTACAGTGTATGTATGTAAGAAACATGGGTTGTTGTTCTTTTTTCTTTTAAGAATTTCATTGCTACACAATATTTTGTGATTCCTGTAATTTCTCATATCTTCCCCAAACCAAACATTCTCTTCATCATACATAGACATGCTACATAAATGTTCTGTACTCCAATGAATGTGTCTATAAGAAGCTTGTAATAAGCTGCTGCCTACTAAGCAACTCTTGACTAAGATTATCCTCCTGCTCCTTTGTTAAAGGTAGGGAATCCCATTTGCATGCCTTAAATGAAGAATTGTATAAATACAGTGGTATGTTGAAGAGAGTTTCATTTTAGAAACTCCCATAAAGTATTGAAAGTGGGAGGTAACGTTTAGTACATTTTTATTGACCGTTAGATTTTGAATTGAATTTTTTTTCGGGGCTCACCGTAAATTCCAGTACATTACTAGGCTACCTTTGCAGATGCACTGCATGTGTGTCCATCATGTATATTTGTTAAGAAAGTTCATCAGAACTTACAAACATTTCTATATATACATTCTTGCCACACACTCTATATGTTATTACATCAGCTCTTAACAACTTTTAGATTTGAGTTTGTATAGATAAAAAATACAGAAGACTGCAACAAAAAGGCTTAAGTGTGGCTGACACACAGAACTACTGAGTAGTTGAGTTTTGTGCATTATTCAAATTGTAGATAACTGTTGACTTCCAAATTTCTCAGCAGTGGCCTAAACAATTCCCCTGAGGTTCATATTTAATGTTTTGCTGCATTTTGGGAGGTCTGTAAAAGGTATCCCCTACCTTTAAAACGGAGTTGAAAGTGTATCAATCGCTGTAAACAGCACAATCCTACAAACAGTTTGCTATGATTCTTGGGATGGCTAACTTTAAAGGGAAAATCAGTCTGAGAGTGAGTGAATATACCTTATGCTGGCTAGGAGCAACACATGCAGATTTCTTTTTTGAGACTAAGGAAAAACATTTTCCTATTAGCAGCCAGTCATAGACCATGGGCCAAAAAGTTCTCTTTATCTGAAATGTATGCGTTGCATACATACTGTATAGATCTTTTCCATGATGATCGATGACTGTAAAACTTGCCAAAGGTTTCTCTGAGCCAGAGACTTACAGTACTTGTTTCAGCAGCAAACTAAGTGATGGTGATAAATTGTGGTTAGCACTTAAATTCAAAACTAGCTCAGTGTATCCCGAGCATTGTGAATAGACATATCTTACGATAAAGTTTGTCTCTGCATGAGATATTTATTTAAACTGCAATTTAGTCATGTTTCCATTCCTGTTATTTCTCTAATGTAGGAAATTTGTACATTATATTGTTGCAGGAATTATCAAATCTCGCAGACAGGCACTCTGCTGCTTGTAAATGCCAGGAGAAAAATCAGCTCTGATGGTATCACTGTGATGATGATCTAGTTTCCCATGAAATATGAGATAAGAGGTGATAGATTTTCCACCCTATTTTTTTCCTTTTTTTTTTTGTTTTTTTGCAAAACTATACAAAGCTGAATCTGCACTTGATGCAGTTTACTTTGGTCTTTCAATGGGTGAGTTATCAGCAAAGATGCGTTATCATTGATCGAAAATATGCCATTGTACCACGGATTGCTCTCATTATTGATTTCCATTGAGATCATGAAGCCATACAAGTGTCACTGCCACCATTGCATTGAGAGATTTCTAAGCAATCGACTGTGGACTGAATGCTGCTGGAGGCCAATCGATTAAATGAAAAGCAGCGCAACTTACAATGACTTAGTGGTCAAGGCTGCTGGCAAGATTTGGATGGTATATGAGAGTTGTATGCCTGGATGCTTTTGAATCCATTTTTTTCGTTATTTCAAAGGATTTGAACCTATGTAATTTTTGAGCAATTTTTAGTGATTCCATTTGGTGCACTGGCAGTGCCCTGGCTATTTAGCTTAAACTGATCATCCTTTCATTACAGACAATTTCTCAGGTACATAGGTACACGTATACTTAATGGAGTAGTGAGCCATGTCTCCTCAAGGAAAATAAAAGTCATATGATACATTTTTTTTTTCCTGTTGCTCTTCCAATTGTTATAGTGCTTGAAATGAAGGATTCAGTGTTAGTGGTATTGGTTAGTCTTTCTATGGGATGGTCAAATTAATTGTCCAAGTACATGTATTCACATCGATCAGGTTTCATTGAGGCCTCACTGGTAATCTTCATGCTGTCTTGGTTCCTGAAAGTGCAAGAGCACTAGTGTGCAAAGTGTACTCTGAAGTAAACGTAAACGACACCAGCACAATGTTAACCAAGAGTACCTGGCAGGTGTTAGCTCAGCAAGGTCATATGTTACATTTGAGTATTTATGACAATTTGAAAACCCTATGGCAGCATTTCAGAAACCACTAACAAAGCATGCGCAAGATCAATATCATTACACTGTATTTGTATGGCTCATCGAGAACTGTTTGTGGTCTTTTCCTCAACAGCTGGTCATTCCACCCCTGCCTGTAAGCAGAGTGCTTTGTATCCCGTAGCAACCAGTGAAGCCATACCTGAGACTGAGAGTCACACATTCTCTACGCACACACAGAGACTCCCCAAACACACCGATGAACATCACAGGTAATGGAAGCAATTGCTATATCAGCCAATGAGAGCCCGGCAGTTACCACCTAATCAGTTGACTTTATGGAGCAAAGACTGAAATATATTTGTGCTCTCTGCTTGGCATACACTCAACATGTGGACTGTTGTGAAACTGAGAACAAACATTTGAGACGTTCACCCATCCCCTAGCTGCCGCTGAACATACCACTGCCTTCACTCTTAGCCCGTCTTCTCTGCCGGTTCTGGGGAAGATAGCAAGCTCAAACATTGACTGTGTAAATATCAGCTCTGTCCCCTCTCCAGATAATAACCATGGCTCTGTGGAGTCCACGACTGGGCCAGAAAGGCAGCTCGTTTGGGAATCTCCCATATCCGGCCCACCACAGGCAGCAGTTCACACCCCAGAAGGTGTCGCGCTCCTGGCACAGCTCTGCTCTAGGGATGGAGGGCGGCGGGCCCCTACTGGATGGGGCCATTCTGGCCAGCCTCGAGTCTGTGGAAAATAACAATGAGACTACTAGCCACCTCATCTACCACTACTCAAGTCTAGTTTTTAATGGATTAACACCAGGAACAAAGTCAGACAAACTGACCAGTGAGAAAGAGACAAACCAGGTGAAGACAATTCCAGTCATTAATGTCAAGGATTCAAGGATCAAGAGGAAAATATACGATCTTGCCTTTGAGACACTCAAATGTAAGTATGCTCACTAGTAAGGTAAGCTAAGTATCTAAAGTCAAAGCAAAAATAGTAAGACCACTTTAGAGTTAGTTGTTAAAGGGGAAATCCAGTCCAAATATAAGTTAGTCTGATAAGAAAGAATGAAATATTACAAGTTCAACGGCAGAAGTTTGATCGAAATTGGGTGAAAAATAAGGAAGTTATGACATTTTGAAGTTTCGCCAATTTTTAAGGGAACAGTTCTTGAGTGGTCAATGTGATAAATCTTATGATGCAAATGGCAAAGTGAGCATGTCCTACCCTCACAACTTGCCATATAGTTTGTACATAAAATTTTGGAATTTCCAGTTTTTCATTCAAACACAATTATGCCAGAGGCTCATATCCTAATATATCTAGCTGATCACTATTCTGAAGTTATTCCACTAGGAATAACATCATATTTTAGACTTCAATGACAGAAACATTGAATTTTTGTCATTTTTTTTTTTGTTACACGATCAAAGGAAAATTGTGAAGGTATGACGGATAGCTTACTCATTTGCATACTCATATCCACTGTGCAAGAACTGTTTTGCAGAAATAAGCAAAACTTCAAAATTTCATAACTTCCTTATTTTTCATCTGATTTCAGTCAAATTTTTATCGTTGAATTCGTAAGATTTTGCTCATTTTTATCAGACTAACTTATTTTTGGATTGGATCTCCCCTTTAAAGCAGTGTCCTAGGGAAGTGTTGATTTTCATTGCAGTGATATTCTTTTAAAGTCTTGATTTTCAGTGTGCACAGTGAAGAAATGCCCAATGAAGCTTGTAAAGAAAACTCTAAGCAATTAATGCGTCATCAATAAATAGTAAAACTAAAGCTGGCATTAATGTTCAGTGTATTTCATATCTCTCTATCATGTTTTTGTTATTATGGAGCACATTTCCCACACAGTTTTGTCTTTTCCACAACTAGTGCAGTGTAGCATCCAAGATGCTTTAAACCTGTTGAGGACAAGCTGATTTGCTATATATTATGCATTCCCCCCTAGATACCTGCCTGAGTATACCTGGGACTAGTCTTCAAAGGGTTAAGACCCACTTACGGTAGTGTCCTTGCCAGTGAGTCAGGGAGTACAAAAAGGAGACCTAGGCGCTTTTTATTTTCCTCCACTTCTCATTGACAAATACTTTACCAAACATTAGGAGCAGTCTCCGACTTGAGTGCTTTCCACAGATCCTGACAATGCAGATCTTTGCCATGTTTAGTCAGGAGATTATGTCTGGGACTGTGAGAGAGGGGAGGAGTGGAGGTTACGTATAAAATAGCAAAAGACTGAACAGCTTGTATTGTGATCAGACAGAACTGTCAACATTGATTCCAGTAAAGATGATGGAATTGAGGCAGAGTTTGGTGGGGCAACAGTAGTGACTCTCAACTGCATGGGTGTAAACTGAATAGATTAGGTGAATAACTGAAGGGAAGGTTTTTTGTAGTGCATACACACACACAAAAAAAAGCCCAACAACACAAAAACAAAACTAACAACCACACAAAACTCTCTCAAACAGATAAACCCTCCTGAGAGTCAGCTTACTAGTGTATGACACTTTCTTGAAAAAGAAAAAATAACAAAGAAAATAAAGGAGCTTGGATATTTAAAAAAAAAAAAATAGATTTCTTGAATTTGCAAACACCTTTTTTCTTCTTAACTTTGCATCCATCCCATATTCTTCACTTTATACATAAATGGAGCTTGGATTGAAACCAAAAATCTTCCTTATTTTCTTGTTGCACACCTGTCAATCACACCATCCAGGAGTGAGGAATATTGCAGATAGCAATATACATTTGTATGTTATGCTGTGCTAGTTTAGATTTGGCACTGCAGACAGCATGTTGGAATTTGCTATCATGTACCAAGTCAAAGTGTACAGTGTACGTACTTGTCAACCAATACTTTCAGTTGATACAATGAATTAGAAGGGTACTAACTTACAGCACAACACCATGACATTAATCACCTGTTGCTGAGCAGTGTGTTAGTGTAATATATACACTAACAGCATCCCATTACCGGTACTTCTAATGTATCTCACCCTACATTATTGCAGAAAGTTCAGCACGCGTACAGACTCATTATTGATTTGTAGATGGCCTTCATGTCAGTGATAATTATGCTAAAAACTTTGGGGCACCCAAGGGATAGAGACATAGTGGAGTGACATTCACTTTGTCAAATTTCATTTTGAAAAGTGAAACCACTATTAAACCATATCTGTATAGAAATTTAAGGATTGTGAACGTTAGTGGTATACAATTGTATAAGGGCATTTTGTAGCACTTTGTGCAACCCACAGTCATCGCACTGCTGTGTGTCACACACACAATAATCTCTGACCAGTCACACACTCTTGTGAAAAATTGATACCAGAAAAAACATGCTCATCCCAAAAGTAAAGTAAAAAAAAGCAACTTTATATAGTTGTCCAGTTTCTGCCATGATAATTTTTTAATGTCTTTACCATATTGTTGTTAATTGGTTGTACCATGGTGAATCTTCTGTTCAGTTATCGATTTTCTAGCCTATTGTTGGAATTTCAGATCTTTATTTAGACCAATTGGTGTGAATACATTGATCAGGCACGCAATTTAGATAAGCTAATCTGTCTTCCTAGCCAGAGCTCAGGGTTCAAGCAGTGTGCTTCTGTGCCCACTCACGCTGTTTGTTTATAAAAAAATAAATAAATAAAAAAAAAAAAAAAATAGCTGTCATGCAAGTCAAACTAAATGGACTATTGACAGTACTGTGATATCAGAGTGCTAAGGAAAAATTGGTGACAAAGACATACACACAAAAAAAAACCCCACAAAAACAAACAAACAAACAAAACAACACACACACACACACAAACAATTTAGCAAAAACCATGCAAGCAATACAAGTGTAAAGAAAAAAAGCATCATATGGAAGCAATGTTGGGTTGTAGGTAAGAAGTGAAGAGAAAATTAAATCAACGGTTTAGGTGTGAATCCCTCTACTGTACAACACCTTATTTTGAAGCAGTGAACACACTTTCTTTTAAAATTCAGAGGGACTTCAATATTCTTTTTTTCAGCATACGTTTCAGAAAACATGCTGTTTTCTATTCATCTGCTGTCTTCCTTAACAGGACATTGAGCTTGTTTTAATACAAAGCTGTTAATGGTTCATGGGGTAGAGTGATGCAGTATCCAGACAGTCCACTATGTGCAAAGTGTTCATATGATGTCATGAAGAGTGAAATGTAGGCAGTTGATATACAAAAGAATTGACTGATACTTTTTCAACACAATAGGTTCAAATAGAAAAATCACTATGAGCAAAGCATGACAGATAAATTTGTAGATCTAAATAATGGTTGAATTCTGATCCCCAACATACTCTCAAACATATCCTGTTTTCAAAGTAATGGGTAGCTTTGCTGCCTAGAGAGTCAAATTACCCGGAATACAACTTGCGCACTGTCACAGCAGGTCAGTGTTCAAGAAAACATGAAGGATCAACAATTGCACTCACAAATTTCAGTGAAATGACAGAAAGGAGAGATCACTTGAACTTTGAGGAGTAACCTAAATTTTTTCATTTGGCAAGTGGGTCAGGCTAGGGTATCACCACTGTGTCACCCTGCAGGGAAGGTAACCCCCCCATCTCACCCTGCCAGGGCAAAGAAGTTCACAAATATTTCAAAGCATTTCTGGTGAAAGGGGGTCTTTGTGCAAGCCTTCTGTAGACAGAAGAGGAGTGATATTCCTCAAATGTGAGAACCTTGTTTGTTATAAATGCAATTGATATATGTGACCACTTTCCGTCAACTGGCTGTCTTTGTCCCTTTTTCACTGTAAAATACGTGTAAGTATTTGCATGAGTTAAGCATTTGTCGGTGAGTCTGTTCCTGGTGAGGTTATAAAAATATCAGATGTTTTTGTAAAAGAATTAATTATCATTCTTGTCTGAAAAGTCAAATCAGTATAACACTGGTGATGAATTACATGATGCTCAGTTATACCGTATTAAAGAGAAGTGTTCCACTTGTTTCCATTTTTTAGATAGAAAATTACCGAGGTATATAAAATTGGATCTTGCACCACATTCTGAATGACAGTTGCCATTATCTTGTGAATTGAATGAACTTGCCCTGTTTATACAGGAGGGAATGTTGTGTTATAACAGAAGCACAAACAGTCACACAATGATTGGAGACAGTTGATTCGGAATCAGTAAATGCTTAAAATGCAAGAATGTTTGAACCTGTAGATAAATATTCAGTCTATTAACAGTGCTTTGCTGTGCACTGTGTAGAGAATGCAAAAACATTGATCAGCTGAGTCATGACTGCATGCTATTTATCCTACACTTTGGCTCTTCAGCGATGTTAGCTACTGTAGGTTGCCAAGTAACGGCAGTAATGTGTCATGTGATGAATGCTACTCAAAATGGCAAGATGCTATCATATTATTCTTTTTCTGTGAATTTAGTAGAAAGCTGCAATATGTATATTTGAGATCAACATTGCCCTGTTGTAGATCTGGTATTATCTGCATTGAAGAGTGTGAAGCTGTTCTGTCATAACAATTTATTAATATGGCATCTCACTACAGTTTCATGCACATGAAATTCTTCTTGAAGTACAACTTTTATTCAATTGATTGCTGCTACATTTAGAAATCATATTTTAGCTTATGGCATAACCACTGCATACATGTACACCTGTATCTCTGCTTGTGTTTAAAATGTGTGCTTAGTTTTTTCCTTTTTTTTTTAGGTGGGGGGGGGGGGGGGGAGTAGGAGGGGATGAAGAGGTGCAAAACAGGCCACAAAAGAGGTGTGGGGTTTTTGGTCTGTTTAAAAACACATGCATACATGCATACACACACAAATTGCAACACCCAAATTTTCCAAAGGTTACTTCCTTAGAAGGTTTCATCCTTCACCTGCAAAGCTTTTTTCTTCTACGAGATACATTCAGGGTAACTTAACCTTTGGATGGCTTGAGCCATAAGAAGAATGCTTGGTCTTATTCAGTTTTATGTGGTCTCAATTTTCAGCTGATACTTTTGATCTTATCATAAATCAAATGAGAATCCAAGAAAAAAAAACCCAATCCAATACTTTGTATCTGATGCAGTGCAGATTAAAATCTAAAGCTGAATACAAGGCATATTGTAGTCACAGCATTCATAAGTATCGGTATATTATCAGAATTTGACTCAGAATATTTAAAGTGATGCATTGAGCATCTGTCCCTGATGACATTGTCAGTTGCATGTTTGCGATTTTCCATTGTTAAAATGTGTTATTTATTATATTGTACATTGTGGCGATCGGTTCTTTTTTCCTTTTATTTGCATGGGTAAATGACATTTATTGGAGTCGTTTTGTGCCGCTGACACATGTTCCTCCATTGAGCTGTAATTGGTTGCCATATCCGGATGAAAGACTCTGAGGATGAATAATTGACGACTCCTGTCAGCTCTCCCTAACGACGCGATAACTGTGACGTGATCGAGTGGGCTTGTCACTCGTGTCTGTGCCGCAAATTGGCTCAAATTGTGTGGTTGATAGGATGAGGCTCATTTATCAAAGGATTCTGAAGGCGTTGAGACAGTGGGCTCTTCATTATGCAAGTGCTTGGTTTTCACAGTGCTACCTCTTTCAGATATTTATTCTAGAGTAAACCAAAAACTAACAGGCAACAGGTAATCATTTGAGAAACAAAAGGGCATGATGCAACTTCAATTTCTCTACAGTGAATACCCTTCTTCTTCTAAACTGATGTCAAGTACTGCTTAAATGAATTACTCAGTAGATAACAAGGCATCAGGCACATATACTAGTAATATACACTGTGCATGTAAAAATGTCTGCAATAGTACAAGTGTACTCAATAGTATCCTCTTAACCTCACACATCATTCAGACATCATTCAAATGTTCATTGAGTGTGTCAAGCCTGTTAATTGTCCGACTGAAATTTCTCCCCCTATGGGTTAACAAGGATGTGCCTTGCACTATATATCTATTTTGATTATTTCATTGCAACAAAAAAAAAGCGTAAAATGCGTATGATTCCTTATTAATATCATTCGGCTTGCCATCACTTTCATCATTGTGACATACATGTATGGTTCTTTTGCTCTCTCATTCTCTCATTGCCAGACCAAGGTCTCCTGGAAGATGTTCTGATGGACAGTGGCTTCTATAGCTACGATGCTGTTGTAAGTGTAGCAATATAAACAGATATCATGTGCCATCATGTCCCTTGAAGTAAGGGTGTCATGCTGAGTTAATATACAGTAGCTAAGCAATCATGGAGCTTTGAGTGAGCTTTCATGTATGTACAGTGGAACTTGTCATGCTCCTCAGGTAAGGTTGGTGAGTGTCATAGTGATTATTGTCATGAACTTTTAATCCAAAGCAGTTTACAGCGTTTGTGCATGTGTGCACAAATTGGAAGTTTTTGAAAGCCATGCCCTCCTCACAGGACTGGATGGAATGTCTCAACAGAACTCATTTTTCATCACTTTCTTACTAATCCATCGGTAGCTCAAATTTTACAGATCTTTAGGTACATTTTTATTTTTGGATTTAAAGATTTGCATATGATATATATTTTGTTAATCTTTTCTATCTAGTGACATATAAATGGAGGTTTTCTTCATTTTTTCACACGAATTGCATCAGAATTGTTATTTCTTCAAGCCATACACAAGAAAGTGGATGTTACCATCAATTTATCATTATAATAACATTAGAAAGGAACTTGCAGTTATGTTAAGTATATTGTTGTGTACAGTGCAGCATATTATTAAGGAAAATAAAAAGCATTGAAAGAAAAGGCATATATAATTAAAATGTTTGTGCTTCTCAATCATAGCTCAGAAGAGAAGACACACAGATAACTGTTTACTTTTATTTTACATGAAGATTAGCATGAAATTGTTAACCAAAGATTTGCTGCATTTTTTTAATTTGTACTCAGAAAATTAGGTCTGTGAGAAAAAATGATTGTTTGCCATCCATGTGCTCCATTATATGAACCTACAGTATGTAACAGGCAACATTAATTGAAATCCAAAGGGTATCATACGTGTTTGTGTCATTTTTATTTGCTTGTGAGTTATTGTCATGTAACCTGTGTGGAAGAGACTTCTTGAGGCTGGGCTACTTTCAACAACATGTAAAGCAACACTGGGGAACTGACATATTAGGGAATTGTACAGTGTATGTATATATAGAGAGAGATTCACTGGATTTGTTTTATGCGAAATGTATGGAGACAATAAATTGTCCGTAATGACTTTATTCATTTTGTTAAAGGGCTAATAATTGTGGGAGTAGATGTGCTTTCCACACTTAATATCAAACTATTGCAAGTGGGAAGCTCATGAAGTAGAGTATGACTACATAAAACATGGTTTCCAATGTCATTAGAAATATTACAAATGGGAGGCTGGTAACCATGGCATATAAATACATTAGACATTATTTCCACAGTTCATAGATATATTGCGACTTGGCAGGTGAAGAGGAATATAAACACATCTGCAAAACCCTTGTTTGCTAATTAAGTACAAGCTGAAATGCAAAAGAGATGCAGTATGAAATCTTTGAGGAGTTCTCTTTCAAGGGTATATTACTATTCTTACAATGTTTTATTGGGTTTTGCTGTCCATCCATTATCTTTTTTTTTAATTTGTTGATTCTGCATTTTCAACTGTTCTGCAGAATAACTACTGTCTACCTGTAATATTTTGTTACCAAAGAAGTTTTGAAGACCTAGAAAGAAGTCTTCAAAATTTGTCTTTGTTGATTAAACTCCATCTGTATAAAATCTTCTGGATTTTTTTAATTTCTGCACTTGCTTTATAGGCGGGGGAGAACCACAGCATCATCATGGTGATTCTGTGCGACATGATCGCCCGCAAGTTTTCCAGGCGTGCCCGCCGCCAGCCGGAGACCTGCATCCCGTACATCCAGGAGGTGGAGGAGGAGCTGATGAGCCACACCACCAAGCTGAACGCTGCCTTGGCCCGGAACCGCATCAAGTACCAGGCCTCCAGCATCGAGAACCTCCTACCGGCCACGGTGAGGGAGAGAGAGAGGATCGGCTCACAGATGCCCTGCTATACCTGGGTCAATCAACTTGCTATAAGGTAGCTCAGGAGAAACAAAATACTCCTTCCTTTTCCCTTTCAAACATGTTCAATTATTAAATGTGTGTGAATAACTAATCTCTTTCTTGTACAGTCCGACCTCTGTTATCTGGCCTTGTCGGGAGTAGCGCCCGTCCGTACGAGCAGTTTGGTAGGATGTGAGAGAAATAGTGTTTATACTGTACATACACATTTACATGTACATAAATATGTAGCTGCCGACCCAGTGGTAGCTAAGTAGGAAGCGTACGCCACGACAGTGGTGTAATCTATACTAGCCTACTTGAAATTATAGTCGGTTTTTTTTTTTCTTAATGGAAATTGAAAAATTTTGATTTCAAATTCATAACATGTTTTATTTGGGTGTAATACAGGTGAATTGTGTGAGTTTTGTAGAAGTTTTAATTGAGTTTGAATTCACCTTTTTTCTGTCTTTACTGCATGAACACATCTGGAAGATAGAAGAGTCATGAGAAAGAGATTACCGGATAATTGCGGTCAGACTGTATTTATATCTTTATATTTGTGTGCCTGCAGCTGCGGATTCATTTGCATTAATAACCAGTGTGTTTTTATTCTGTTCAGAAATCATTTATTTGTTTGTTTGTTTGTTTGTTTAATTCTGCTTCAGTTGATATGTATCTGTGCAACTATGGGTAGGATAGTGCACAAATATAGTTCTTCCAGTGAAAGGGTTAGTGTGCCAGAAAGCAGTGCACCATTTCAGAATCATATTAGTGTATATGGTATAGCTCATTTATTGTCTCGCCCACCGGAGGTGAAGGCGAGACTAAGGGATCCAAATGGCGTCCGTCGTCCGTCCGTCGTCCGTCCGTCGTCCGTCACAAATGTTAAAGTTTACCTGCAAGACTCTCTTATGATGCATAACTTGGCAACTGTTACAGCAATGGCAGCCACACTTGGGTGATAGAAGCACTAGGGGTATCTTCATGTTATGGTGTTGTCGGAGGTCATGTTATGATGTCAAAGGTCATTTGAGGTCATATATTAAAGAGTATGTGCAAGACTCTCTTTTCTATGTTAAAGTTTACCTGCAAGACTCTCTTTTGACAAATAACTTAAGTTGCTTGGATTACAACCTAACTTGGGTCATAGATGCACTGGGGGTATCTTCATGTTATGGTGCCGTTGGAGGTCATAGGATAAGGTCAAAGGTCATTTGAGGTCATACGTTAAAGTTTACTTGCAATACTCTCTTATCACACGTAACTCGACACACATTGCTACAATGGCAATCAAACTTGGGTGATGGATGTACTGGGGGTACCTTCATGTAATGGTGCCGTAAGAGGTCACATGATAAGGTCAAAGGTCATTTGAGGTCATACGTTTAAAGTTTACTTGCAAGACTCTTATCACACGTAACTCAGCACATGTTGCTACAATGGCAATCAAACTTGGGTGATGGTAGATGTCTCTTGGGAAGTTGAAGGTTACCACAAGGTCAAAGGTCACAGACAGGGGTCAACGAACTTTTAGGGCCCAATGTTAAGTTTTTAGGGTGCATTTCGTTTATGGCTCATAACTTTTGATCCCTTTGTCCGTTTGTGACCAAACTTGGATGGAAGATGTCCCTTGGGGAGGTGAAGGTCGTTACAAGGTGAAAGGTCACAGACAGGGGTCAACAAACTTTTAGGGCCCAATGTTATGTTTTTAGGGCGCATTTTGATTGTGGCTCATAACTTTTGATCCCTATATCCGTTTGTGCCCAAACTTGGACGGTAGATGTCCCTTGGGGAGTTAAAGGTCATCACAAGATCAAAGGTCATAAGCAGGTCAATTAACTTATGGGAGTTATAAAAAATATTAATTCCTTGTACGCAAATGGGCGAGACACAATTTGGCACTTGCCTTGTGATGCAGATATTTTCGCTGACTAATGAACGGAGGTGTGCTCAGAAACAGATTACTCAGTTTCATTCTTAGTGTAGATCGTGTGGACAAAGTCTGTCAGTGCTTCCTAAATAGCATAAAAATCATCCAATCTACCCACAGTCAGAATTTTTCTCCATATACTGCAACCAGGATTCCACATACCAAACCAATGGATATAACTTAGCATCAGCTTTGTAAATGCCTCTTTGATCAGTGTACATTGTATATTATACAGTTGAAGAGAAAGTGTCTTTTCTTAAAAGAGAATGTCAGAGGAATGTAATTTTGTTTGTGTAGTTCATTGTGTAAAACCATTTACTTTGTATGTAATGTGAATCATACATATTGATATCTCCAGTGTCCAAGATGCTATAGAGAAATTGAAAGAAGAGGGCTTCCAATTAGTAATGTCCATGGACAGACTGGTAGACAGTCATTCCTTCGCCATCGATGTCCACTGCCCCAATGTGCTCATCTTCTCAGCACAGGCCAGAGAAGAGATTCGAGACTCTGAACTCGTCCGATCATCAAAACTAATCATACAGGTATGTACGTCAGCCATGCAATCCTATTCTTTATGAGCTGTGATACCAACGTGACAATGTAGCCTGTGTCCAATCAGTTCGGGTCTGTGAGAGATTGCATTGGTTGCTCTTCATCCCAGCATCCATAATACGCATACCAATATCTGTTAGCCTGTTGAGGACGGGCTGATTTTGCTCCAACGCGCATTAATTGCCCATAGATACCTGCCTGAGTGTATTCGGGACTGGTCCTCAACGGGTTAGTGCACTGCAATAACATCATTACATTCTTTGCTTTTATTCAAATTGATGAAATTTGTCTGCCGAGTTGTTTTTATTGCAACTGATTAACAAATTGCCCTACATTTCCAATTACAGTTCGTTGCTTTGTCTTGGAAGTAAATGGTTTACATTACAACTCCCGATGTTACATTAGAATTCATTATATGAAAGTATTTAATCATGCAGAACAAATTGAGACTTTACATTTGTTAACACATTTTGGTCAACAAAACAGCACAGGTGCTTTTGTGCCAAGAATATGCTGGCAAAATCGAATGTTGCTATGCAGCTGCCAAAGTCTGTTACCTCGCGAGCCATGCGATATTTGTGCACATAGAATAGTCAGTCCCATAAAGTTAGCGCAATGTTTTGTCCTCTCCCATGTTGTGTGCAGAACGTTGATGTACCTGTTTGAACAGACACTCTCCATGACTCCGTTCACACTTCTCAGAGGGTACACGCGCACCACCACACCTGCCGTTCTTTCCAATTCTTGTCCTCAATCAATAATGTCTCGGTGAACAGTAGATGCATATCTCACACTCTGGAATGGTGTTGATAATAGGCTTCATTTGGAGAGAAAGAGTCCCCAATTACATCAGATCTGTACTTATTAACGTCATTGGAAATCAGTATGAAGGTCACTCAGTTTTCCACTCTGGATTGATGTGTAATAATCTCTGAGTTGATTTGTGGAATACATTACCCTTTGGTCATCTTCCTGTCTGTAAAATGACATGCCTGCAGTGATATGGTTAAAAGTGCTGTGCCAAATGTTGGCAAAGCAAATACTGTAAAACCATGTTCTCGTGCATTTTAATTTCATGAATTTCGTGAGAGCCAAGATTCGCGAAGTAAGAATGTTCTTGTTAACACTACATGCATTGAATGCCATGTGGCAATTTGCAAAAATTTCATACTGCGAAAAAAAGGCTGTCAGCTCCATTTCGTGAAAATTTCATGCTTGGAAAACATCTTGCTTTACGGTAGTACAAAACTCCTCAGTTGTCATTGTGCAGTGTGCAGTGGCAAGACAGTTTGATTAATGAGATGATTCACAAGTTTCCATTTCCATATTCAGCCCCAAATGTGTGCAGAGCTTCATAACTAAAATCAAGTGCCAAGATGCTTTATTTGTTTTTACTGACGACTATTTTTTTTAAGCTAGTAGATAAACTTAAGGTAACTGGCATTAGGATTATTTTGAATGTTGATTTACTCGTAAATGTGAACATGTATGTTTGATCGGCACAACACAGTGCTCAGCTTTTAAATTAAGTAGACAATGATTTATGATCACATATCACGCAATACAGTATAATGTGAACTTTGTGCACTCTTGGGTGTATGATACAGGTATGTGCCAGCATATATTTTGCTGTTGAGGGATTACAAGAATGCTTAAATTGCATGTATCGGCTGTTAACTTTGAGCTGTATGCAGGGAAGCTTATTCATATTCATTTTACACTAACAGTGGATAAATTTAGCCATATTGCATGGGTTGAAGTGACTAATGGAATGACTTACTGTACAATGTATAAGCTGTTGAGTGTTATTTCCGCATACAGACATTTTCGCTGATGAGCAGGTCACGGACATTTTCACGAGATGTTGTTTTTGTGAATTGACACAGAGGCTCTATGTATATAAAAGTTCACTTGTAGCCTAGCTCATGGCGATATTTTCGCATGTTGTTAAATTCGCAGTCCAACAGTGATTTGCGAAATTCGCGAAAATTAAACTCTCGCGAAAATATCAGCTTATACAGTAATAGGCATGGTGGTCTGGTGTAGCTTTCTTCTGACTCATACTTGTATGTGCTAATCACAAAGGCAAATTTCAAAAGACTCTCATGCAAACATTCTCAGCTTTGGTTCTCTTTGTTCATGACCGTCTGTGCTAACAACAGTGTGAGATTCATTGATAAAGGCTAAATAAGCATTTGTTTACCCCCATCTGATGCCAAAACTCCAATAAGCAGTCACAATGACAAGCACCTGCTCAATCACCAGTCAGCAGAAAATTCCGAAGTACACTGCAATGTCATCGTCAATGATCTTCTTATTGTGTCTGCAAGCTGCTTGTGGCAGTTCGGCCCTGTGCTGAATGAAAGGCTGCCTAGAAACGCTTTTGCTTGGTGTCGCTTTTTCCTAGTGATACGTCGTGGTGAAATCACTCTAAATGTCCTTCAAATTTCAGTGTGGTATTTTGTCCTCTTGGTTTTTACTCTACTTGGTTGAAATATCTTCAAACCGATGTGTTGAAGGCTTCAACCCATTAGAGTCAGAGAAAGGAAAATCACAGAACCTACATGGATGAAATCAAGCTGACTATGTATCTTTGTATAGTCTATGTGTTACTGTAGTTTAAAGAGCAATGATCCTGTTAACATGTTAAGTACTATTATATGCAGGCTTAAGATGTCTTTGGGAGACTACAAGATGGCTGTAGGATTCAAGAGAATTCACAGAATATCAAAAACAAACTTTTCTCATGTTTTTAGATGAAATATGACAGATTTAGTGACGGCCTGCAAATGAGCCCTGGCATAACCATTAATGTGAGACCATTAACCTGTTAAGGATGGACTGATTTTGCTACAACATGCCTTTCCCATAGACCCCTGCCCGAATATACTCGGGACTCGTCCTCAACGGGTTAAACCAATGTGTTTGTGAACGGGATTGATAGAGTCTCACATAGTGTCACCTACAATCAGCAGATAATGAAGTCCATGCTGAGATTGTATTTTGATAAGTGTGTGTAAAATATTGACATGACTCATCCCTGAACCCCTCTTCACCCTTGATCTGTTATCTTCTTGCAGGATAAAACTTGCTGCCTTGGTCCACACTCTGTGAAGGCCATGTTGAATGAAGGAGATGACATCATTCATACAAACGTTGGGAATGGCTGGAGTACGGCCCACCTAGCCACACTGACCAATCAGGACAACTGTACCATATATGCCTTTGGTATTAAGGATGATGATCACCTAGAAATGTTGGAGTCTAGGATGGGGAGACTAGGAGTGCACAGTATCCTTTACCAATCTGTAAAAAAGAAAAGAGAAAAGGTTTGCTGCTAAAAGTATCCCAGGTCACTAAGGTCTTTAAAGGAATTGCTGAACTTTTAGTCCTAAAGCTCAAGTTTTGTTTTGCATAAAATGTTCATGACTGTTTGAATTGTAGGTACATACTTATTGCTTATTCTGTTCGATGCACATTCATGTATACCATGTATTAGAATAATGTTTGAACAGAGCTTGCAGTCAGTGTTAGGCTGCCTGACATACTTAGCATGCACACACACACACACACACACACACACACACACACACAAGTACATACATATATTCCATGGTAGCCTTAACTCTGTAATTTGTACAGATGTCAAGTTTGTACGTGAGGACTTCTTGTCAGTGCAGCCCAATGACACAAAGTACAAGGGAGTCAAAGTTGTCCTGGTCACACCCAGGGACTCGAGGTCAGGGGTCACTAATCCTGTGGAGTACATACTCCAGGAAGGAGAGGGTAAGTTTTAGCTGGTTAGTCTTCTCTGCAGCCCTATTCACACGTGACCAGGGGAGCAAAGAATTGAATTCAAATCTTGATACGAGCACGTAAATACAAATGTTTAGTCTCCTATTATTTCCTGCGTATTTCCTTTCAAGCCCCATTTACACATGGCCAGAAATCAGGACTTGAATATTAGACTGCATATGTGACCCTCTACAACAAAAGGATCCTAAAGTCGCTGACGGCTGAGCCGAGAAAATCGAGTTTGAAGTCACATCATCAAAATTGGTCAAAACAATCGGATTTCTGTTTTTGGCATAATTTTGTAGTCTAATGTTTTGTCTATCATCTGCCGAAACTTCAAAGCTAAATGATCAAAGGAAAGACAAATATTCAGCGTTTTTTGGGGCCATGATTTTCCGTCTTTCAATGTAACAGAAACGTGTCCGAAGATTAAGATTAAGCGCCGCAGCTAGACTCCGCCCTTGGCAACGAGGGAGTGATCTTATTGGTCAGTAAGTTACATCCTGATTACTGATTGGTCATGTGTGGACTGCTAGCGCTAAGCTTTAATGAACATCGCGGATGTCGCTAGGAGCATACCTTCTGTTGTCAAGCGGTGAAAACTGCCTCGCCTCCCCTTGATCATGATAGCATCGGAAGGAAAACTTTGATGGCGTTTTTCTCGAAACTGATTTCCTCAACCACTTGACATGCGCTAATAAAATCATCAATATCTCCGCAACCGAGCACTTTTATGAGTTGTGCCATACATGAAATTAAAGTAGAAGAGTAATGCAGCTGTCATTTGTATGACGCACCTCTTGACCCCCGGGAAATGTGCGTCATGGTCGCGTCAAGTACCACCAATTTGATGACGCGTGGTGCCGTCACGGGAGCAAAATGTCCGTCACAATACTGACCCATTATGTGCGTCATAGTCGGTCATTTAACCAGAGTGTGTCAAAAGGTTCGTTAATGGGACCGTCATGTAATTTTGCGAGGCTTCTTGCATGGGGCATGGTATCCCTCCGTAACAGAATAAAACAAACTCGCGATCGCGAGTCGGCCGAATACACCGGCTCCTGGAAACGCGAAAATGACACAATTTTCAATCAGTTTTATTATAACATACTGATACTCACTTCATTCTCGTATGTCTTCTTTTTCTATCTGATGTCAGACTAAAGGTCTTTTCAGAAAGTTTGAGTACAAATTTGCTCCAAAACCACACTACCAAACACGATTTGTGATTAAAATCATCACATACAGCCCGCGGCATCGCGAAGCTCGCTATCCTTCAATCGCATTCACTGTAGTGTAGCATCGACCGTCGACCGTGGAACCTGCAGCAAAACCACGTGCGTGATGTCGACCATGTGGTACATGTATACATACAGTACACGCGTACATACGTATACAGAAGGCGAGGCATGGCAGAGGCCAGGCCCCAAAACACATACAAACGATTATGGAACTAACATTACTGAGAGTCTATTAAAACCTGCATTAACTTAAAATAGTAAATTCTATTTAAACACTAGCCATATAAACCATGTACCTAACTTGGGTTTAATAAGGTTCGTGTTTAAATAGGCAGGGGCTTCAATCAAGCTGTTTTCGAATCGGGGAAGGGGAGGCGGGAGGTTACGGAAAAAATTACTGTGGCCAGGCCGTAGTTTCGCGAAACTAGATAGTTTGCCATAGCAACGTGTATATCAAAACACGCGTTTCTATGGGATGTCCATGAACTAGGGAACGGTTTAGAGAAATTCGAAGTCATTCGAGGTTGAAGTGGTTTTTTCCTACGCATTTGTTTTTTTGTTGTTGTTGTTGTTGTTGTTGTTCATATCTAAAAAATTCGATTTCTTAATTTTTTTTCAACTGGTATTTGGGAGTCTTGTAATATATTTAAAATGTTGATAGAAATTTCTGAATATATTCAGAAAGTACACCTAGGCGCCTACTGTTTGGATAAACGGTAAACATGCAGTCTACGTTCGATACGAAGAAATCATTACGTCTTTCACGAGGAAAAACATACAAAACAAACAAAAAACACCTACGAACGAATGTTGATAGCCAAAACTTTGATAAGTAATAAGCAGTTATCATGAGCGTGAACTGAAATTAATTGTCATGATTTTGTTGTCTAACCAGGTGATGACTGCATCTCATTGAACCTACTCGTAGTGAATTTCTCTGGGCATACGAGACCTTTTAAGTATTTCTGGCTCAGTTGCATTTTTAATTGACTGATTAATCGATCTTTTTTTTATTGTTCAGGGAACATAAGATATTCGATCAAGTACATTATATTCGACTGTTTGATGTTTCCTACTATGCGCCAAAAGAAAGGCTATAGAATCACGATATCTTTGCAATGATTCCTTTAATTCAACTAATGAGCTGGTTCTTCGATCGATATTTCCATGATATTTACACGCTGTTTATTCCAGTGCGCGCATTCTTCCGTCTGGCACGCACCTGGGTGTGGCACCTGCTTTTGTGGAAATTTCCACAAGGGGAGAGGGGTGGGGTGTCAAGTTTCTTCGAGCCGAAGAGACTGCATGTGAAACAATCTCTTCGCTCTAATTTATTGTCATTCGTGCTTTCCCCTTATTCTTTGCTGATATTGAACATTTAGATTTAACTTTACGAAGGTTGGTAGCACGTGGTTCTATTTTGTTGTGAGGTGTATGTAGTTTCTTTTTTTTTTATCATTCTTGGAAAGGTAAAGAAGAGTAAGGGGGAAAGAAGAATAAGAGGGAAAGTAAAATGGAACGAACGGCACGTACGCTCAGCATTCACAGTAAGCCGTCTTTTTACACCAGCATAGTTATCATCATCACCATCAGACATCACTCAGACCATTTTAGCCTTTTCCTATCAACATTAAGAAAAATAAATAACAAATACAAAGTATCAACACCTCCCAACAACACAAATATTTAGAAAAGACAACACACGGCACACTACAGCGGCTGGTATCAAACTTCGTCGCTTCGATTCGAAAAAGTATTGCAGCAAAGCGGAGAAATCGCCGTTACGAAAATAGCAGTGCGAGACACTTGAAAGAATTACGTCAAATACTTCAAAGTATAAAGGGAACGGATAAAGTGATATAAAATGGAAGAAATCGTTCCAAACGATGTGTGAGAAACGACAGTGGAGAACGTTAAGTTTAGTAGTAGGCTTAGGCCCTAGCAACAGTTTACAGCACCGAAAGCTACGCGAAAATAAGGTGAAAATAAATACACATTGGAAACTCGATATTGCGACAAGATCCTTAGGATCAAGTCAATAAACGATACAAAACAAAGGAAATCAATTCATTTTGACCGGAAAATAGTTTGTTATAAGTATTCTGTTGTATGAGATCTCCTTTGATAGGCCGAGAAATACATCGAGCTTCCACGATACTCGGGAAAGACAGTTCGAACGCTTTTCACCTGCACATACTGCAGTGCACATCAATACACGAACAGAAACTCACCTCTTCCTTGCAGAAAAATGATGCAATAACGTTACAAAAAACACACACAACACTCTAAAAATCATTTCATACTTGGGAGGCAAGGGACAAGCGGATGAAGAAGAAGAGAAAAAGAAGCAGACATTGCACAACGGAACGCTTGTACCCCGATTCGAATCGAAACAGGGTACTTCGCTGGAGTGTAGTGGCAGCTGGCTACAGTGTGCAGCTAAGCTACTATACTAACGCTCCCCAGCCGCCCACAACATGGGGATACAGTACCACGGCGATCGAAGTAAACATCCAGGGTCCGTAGGCGACAGGGATTCACGCGGGCGAAGTTCCGTTCGGTGTACACAGTTCGCAGGCAGCGAATTGCGTGAGCGCACACAGAGCTCTGCAGCATTCCAGTCTGGCACGTACTGCGAATAACATGTGCGTCAAGGGTCAGTCATTTTCACGAAGAGGTGCGTCACCATTTTGACTGGTTAATGCGTCAATGTCTCATAGAGGTGGGTCACTTTTTGTGACGGAGGGTACGTCATGGTACCTAAAAGGTATGACGCACATTGGTACTTTGACGCACCTATCCCGGGGGTCAAGAGGTGCGTCATACAAATGACAGCTGCATAAGGGAATAATGTCATGCCATTTTCAGAAAATTGTCGTCCCCCAACTTTCGGATCCATTTGTTGTAGCGGGTCACATTTTGTTACCAACACCAGTCTTAAGACACTGGTTATTTTCTGTTAATTTCTGTTATAGTTTCATTCACACAGGACTAGAAACTGGACATTAAATCTAATCTGAATGCTGTTATTCAGACCCTTTCAGACAGTTTAAAGCATTTGTAACTTTCCACTGATTTCTTTTCTTGCCCCGTCACACCTGACTAGAAAGAGGAGAGGGCTGTTATCAAGACGATAGCTCGTTTCTTTTCTTCTCTTTGACTGTTGTTGGTATCACACTTATCTTTTGGGACAAAAATATAACAATAGAGCTTATGGCAAATTTTAAACTTTTTTCATGTGTCATGTTAACGCAGATCCCAGTATTCTCCGAGAGTTATCTCAGGATGGAGTGGACACAGAAAAGATTGATAACTTAGTACAACAACACATGGATCTCATGAAGCATTCCCTGAAATGTGAGTCTGAGCATATATTATGTTGATTTCTCGTCTTCCATTATTATGCCTAAAACAAGTGTAAATCTTGCTTTTTCCTATTGTTGCTGGAGTTACTTGTTATTATAATTCCTCTTCTAGCTCCCGCTTGTACATTGTGATCTTTGTCCAGTGCATGTGCCAGACACACTATACAATTGATTGATGCTGTGTTGGCATTTTCAGTAATTATAGTCAAGTTCATATCAAATACATGTGATAGTATCCAATTTTTTTTTCAATGCTTCTTTTGTAATTAATGAATTACTACTATAAA